>NW_015506553.1:105061-189630 GCF_001515645.1 Sinocyclocheilus grahami
ATTTACTGTAAATAATTCTACAAAATACTTTGCACCAATAAGTATCATTCCTTACACTGAGGGTTGTGTCTAGGTCATATCCGTCTCTAAATGAGATAGACTAGTTACGTTGCTATAATTAGTACAGGCAGTCACTACTAAAGGGTCAGAAAGCCCTTATAATCTGCCCTGGACATCCCCGTGTGATAATCAGGACGTTCATGAGCTAAGCAGAGCTTCATTTCCTTGAGTGCCTTTCACGGCATTTTGACATGATGTCATCACCTGTGGACTCACAATGCACCTTTGTAGTCAACTGGCTTTGCTAGTATTAATGCGATTTGGAAGGCAAATTGTCCTGGCGTAAACCCCAGAAAAATCTGTGCTAGGACAGGCGGAGTTAGCTTTCCACATTCAAAACAATCATAACAATGTTAATGACCAGTATAAACTCATGTCTAGTCGGCACTTCTGAAATGACCAGCATACTGTAAGTTATGTTGTGGATGTTAGAGTCCCCATCGGGGTTTTTAACTAAGTTAACCAAAAGGAAATACTTAGTAGATCAGATTCACTATCTGTTAATCATGCTATCTCAATCTAGTCTTTTTAATAGAGTTGTGAAGACTGTTGTTGATGAGGTTATTTTGTGTTTTCATAATATAATTGCCTCTAATTTGATGATTTCGGGAAGCACTGGCATGTGTTGGGTCGAGCTAGATTATCTCCGTTTTAAGGATTAGGTTTAAATCTTGGTCAATGGAGGTCAGTGTAACAAGCTTTCAGCAGTTTTAGAATTTAGTGCTAAAATGGTTAATCTATGCTGACAGGCTACATTTTCAATCAACAGCCTCAAGGGGAAGATTAGAAAAAGAACTGTATTCTTCCAGCCACCATGGACACTTTTTTCCGACGGCATTTTAAGAGGAAGGAGGCAGGAGAAGACATGCATGATGGTCCCGTACCTGAACCCTCTCGACACAGGAGGCCAAGCATTGCAGTGCCAGCCAGCCGTGCCCGTCGACGCTCCAGTGTAGGCCTTCCGTCCACTGTGTTGACCCAGCGACGCCGATCCAGTGTCCAACTTCAGGCTTTACCTCGAATCACTAGCAGTCGACCGGTTCAGAAAAGCAGTGGTAGACGGCGCTCCAGCACCACCACCCCAAAGGCCAATCCTCGCTTTGCCGTACGCAGGAAGAAGGTGGGCAAGCTCCGCAATATAGACACACACCTCCTGGGCCCATCCATGCTGCTGGCCAGCTTGATTCAGATGACAGAAGAGGAGGAAGAGGATGAGGAGAGCCGAAGTCCGTTGCCAGGGCAGGTGGAACTCAAGGGAAGCAGCACGAAGTTCAGGAGTCACACGGATGTGCTTCTCTCAGAAGGTGACAGCGACAGTGACATCGAGGACTTCAGTGGCCACTCGGATGAGAGTCATCACTCGGGGCTGCACAAGGAGTGCTTGGAGGAGGCAGATTTGTCAGACTGGGAGATCAAAGAATCCGCTGTCTTATGCCAGCAGGAATGCCTTCCTCTGGCTGTGGTGGCAGAGCGTGTCCAGGCCCACCCGCTTATCCGAGTTCCCCGCTGCCTCCGGAGGAACTCGTCACATTATGGTCACGCAGAGCCGGGCCTGCACGTCCGTTACTGCCGCAGCAGCCAGAGGAGGCGCCGTCGACGGGTCTCTACCATCTCGAAAGCAGGAAGCCCCTGGCCAGGAAGAGGCCTGCCACTTCCTAACCGAAGGAGCTCTACCTGCTACAGGGGTCATGCGACTCTCAATCCTCTCCTGGGAGCTTATTACGATCCCAGGCTGGAGTCTTGGAGTGTATTCTTGTCGTATGTAAAACCTTTTCTGTTGTTGGGTCTAGTTGTCATTATTTCATGCTGTGCTTGTAAATTATATACAGGGTTTCATAAAATGCAAGAACAACAATTCAAATGCTGCGTCATAAAGTTTAGACAGCTAACTTGTTGCCAAGCTGCCCTGTCTGTCAATGACTTGTCTCTCGAAACTGATTGCAGAATGACTTCTGAGGCAGCGTAAAGGTTTAATGCTCTACAACAAAACTGTCATAGAATCGCACACACAGGATAGTGGCAGCAAAGGATATATCTATGCAAAAATCAATCAGATGACAGTATCTCGGTAGACAGAATGTGACAATCATAGAATTCAGATGTGCTTTGTTGCCTTCCTACCTCAGTACACTCAGAAAAAAAAGGTACAAAGCTGTCACTGGGGCAGTTCCCCAAGGTACAAAAAACATATTAGAACCTAAAGCATACATATTAGTATCTTTTGAAAGGGTACTGCCCCAGTGACAGTTTTGTACTTTTTTTCTGAGAGAGTATGCTGCCTGTGTAGGTAGCATTTTCAGCTTTCGGACGCAGCCAATGAAACTAATTGTGACCTAGGCCAAGGTTCCTTAAATCTGTGCCCTATAGAGTTTAGCTCCAACCCTAATCAAAGACATCTGAGTAAGCTAATCAAGGTCTTCAGAGTTACTAGAAAAATTACAGGTAGGTGATCAGGGCTTGAGCTAAACTCTGCTGGGCAATGTCCCCCTAGGGCTGGATTTGAGAAACCCTGACCAAGGCTTTGCTTGGGTGCATAATGAGAAGACGGTTTCTGTTAAAACATTTGCTAAAGTCAGTTTGCATTCACACTGACAACAATATCGCTGGAGGTCACCAAGTTGCTTGACAGTTGCTGCATCATGTCATTGCGCAACTGCGTGATGCTGACCTCTGCTCAACTTTGTTTTTGCACTCTTATTAAAGATGAATGTTGTCCAGCAACTTTGCCGCTGCAAATTGCTGTCATTATGAACGTCTCGAAATAGTTTAAATAGTAGTGAAGACCAAATAAATATACCACAATGTACAGGGTTTCTGATTAGATATTATGACTTTCAATACAAGTGAATCTCCGCTTAAGAAGTCAGCGCTTTCAAGTCAGTATTTTTCGTAATTTCTCAAGCGTTTAAACATTTATATTGAATGCAAGAGCAGGCAGTTGTAATGCAGCTTTTCATTGCATTGACCTTCTCATTCTCCGTCCCGTGGATACAAACTCCATGTTGCTCGCTCATTAGCACAACTGCTACCATAGCGAGGTAATGTGACTCATCAATGTTACTGATGACCCAGTGGGCTTCCCATCAACAGGTTGCTAAGCGTCACTGATTCACTCTGTAGGGATTAGGAAACAAAGGTCAGGGTAAGCAAGGTTTTGATTACAAAAGGATTACAAAAAACCTTGGAAATGCCCCATCCAAGGCTAGAGGTAATATCTGCCTTTAGAAATGCATTTCCTATGTTTTCATTGCATAAACTTCATTGAAAACTTGCTTGTGTATCCATACTTGCACTTGAGTTCCTGTATAAGGAGAGGCCACATCTGTTTCTGCACTATTGTGATAGCATTTAGCATGAACACTGATGTACATATAGCACACTCAGATTCTATATAGATGTGTATAAAATAAAGTTACATTAAAGACCAGCCAATTATCATTTTGCTTAGTTTTGTTTAGTATAAAATTCAGTGCTGCATTTTGCAAATTTGGTGAGCTAAATAACATGAGCTAAGCATTAGATATCCACAGTGTGGTAGTACAAAAAGCTAATCAAAGGCAGAAAAAATATATAGATTTCCAAGCCATGCTCTATAATGTTCTTTGTGGGTGGGTGGCTGGTTAAAATAGTCTTATTGATTGATACAGAATTAAACAGATGCAATTTAAAGAGACCCCAAGGCATTATGGCTGAAAAGATGCTATAATTTCAGGAAAAATATTCCTAACGTTTTTGCTTTTGAGGATATGATGGACACAGACAGTCTGTTTAATGTCACTGTCATTATGTTTTTGTCAGGAAAGCCATCGCCAAGGCTGGTGTGCAGGATAACGCTGCCCAATCCGGCTCCATAATACCTGCCAAATGTGAACCCAACAAAGAGATCTGCAGCACTGTGGATTGGACTGTGAGTTACTCATCTGCTTTTAACAAACAAGTTAGCATTCCAGCTGTTAGCATTCTCAGTTATCTCAATGGCAGTGGGCAGTAAACTCCCATCTCCAACTCATGACACAGTAATCCATTATTAATTTTCTGTAACTTCTGTTCAGCTTACTGATTAATTGTCTTGCACAGGAAAATGCCCAGTTTGGTCAGCACGTGTGGTTTGAGACCAGTCCGTCAGGAGATTTCTGTTACGTTGGAGAGACGTATTGTTTTGCAAAGTCACTGGTAAATGACCCATATTTTTTTTCTTAAAACCATCAACAGCAAAATGAGTAGTTTATAGTAGTGTGCCTCTATTTGTAAATATATGATGAGATTCGGATGCATTACCAAGATGCCAATTGTTTCATTTTGTTTTCTCAGCAAAAATCTCTTCCTCGCCACAAATGTGCATCCTGCAAAATAGCTGTTCACACTGTATGCATGGATCAGCTGGAGAAGGTTAGATGATTGTTGTAAAGCTGAAAAACATTAAAAAAAATTATGATGTATTTAACTTTTTTTCTCAACAAATGCAATTTACTATTCCTTATAGATTAACTTTAGGTGTAAGACATCATTTAAAGATCCAGGGTTGAGAAATGTCAGAGAGGTAAGACTTTTAGTCCATTCAAATGAGCTTTATCATTTAGTTTTGTTAAACAATTGAGCTGGTTTGTGTTTCAGACTCCAAATATGAGACATCACTGGGTCCATAGGAGACGGCAAGATGGAAAATGCCGGCAATGTGGAAAGGTCAGTGCAAGACTCATAAAATATGAAATGTGTAATCATTCAGAAAGCATTTATGGCCTATTTTCACTCTCTGTCCACAGGGTTTCCAGCAGAAATTCACCTTCCACAGTAAAGATATTGTGGCCATCAGCTGCTCATGGTGTAAGCAAGCAGTAAGTGTTGCACATCTGATCTGAAATCATTTTTTTTTTAATGGTTGCAACATCCATACTGTTCAAAAGTTTGGGTTCAGGAAGATTAAAATTTTTTTTTTTTGAAAGAAAGAAATTAATGCTTTTATTCAGCAAGGGTGCATTCAATTGATCAAAAGTGTCAGTAAATAATTTTTCTTTGTTACGAAACATTCTATTTAAAAAAGCTGCATCATGGTTTCCACATAAATATCAAGCAGCCCAAATGTTTTCAACACTGATAATAAAAAATATTTCTTGAACAGCAAATCAGCATATTAGAAGGATTTCTGAATGTGACTGAAGATAATGACTGGCGAAAATTCAGTTTTGCTCTCTTAGGAATAAATGACATTTTAAAATATATTCGGTAACACTTTATAATAACTTTCATTTATAAATCATTAACAAACATTATACAATGTTTAACATATCATTAGCTAATATACAGTATATTCACAGCTAGAACTATGAGATAATGATATGATATGATAACCTAATGATTAACATATGATTATTTTATGTAAATTGAAAAGCTTACAAATGTCAGTAAACTTTCAGTTCATATGATCTTCATTTGTTGGTCTTTCTTTGTTGTGTATCAATCTTAACAACTAATCTATTAATTACTTGTTCGTGTTTTTGCAGTACCCAATCTAAAGCGGAAACTATACATCATTTACAAATGTTTATAAACGTTTACTAATCATTAATACCTTTATGAGCAATCCTCTCAATGGCAAAAAGTGTCCCGAAATACCTGAATTTACCCTATTCACACATATTTACAAATCATTTATTAATCATTTGTTCATGATTTTGCAGTAGCCAATCTAAAGTTGAAACTATTCATCATTTGTAAATGTTTATAAACGATTACTATTCATCTAGTATCTTTATGGACATTGGACTGTTAGCTAATGTAACAAGGTTTGTGTAAAGGGTGGCTGGTTAAGTTTAGCTAAATGCATATTAAAGTATGGTAATATATATATATACAGTGGGGCAAAAAAGTATTTAGTCAGCCACCAATTGTGCAAGTTCTCCCACTTAAAAAGATGAGAGAGGCCTGTAATTTTCATCATAGGTATACCTTTTTTGGCTATTTCTAAAAATATACCCCAGCGACTAGACTGGTTTTGTGGTCCAGGGTCACATATATCAATCAGTGCACATTGCTTTGTGTCTTACAGTATCACAACAAGGTGACCTGCTTCATGCTGCAGAAAATCGATGAGATGTGTTCCCTTGGAGCTCACGCGGCTGTGATCATCCCTCCAACCTGGATCATCAGAGTCCGCAGACAGCAGGTACGATCTGACCTGAAGAAAACGGGTTTATACACAATATTACTTTTACTGTATTTTTGATCTAACAGACATTCATAAACATTAAAAAAAAAATCTCATCAACCTAAAACCTTTGAATGTTAAATGTATATCTTCCAAATAAATTTCAAAAGCACTAAAAGTGATGTAATTTTATGATGCATCAACTGACAAAGTCTTTCAGACAGTGTTTTATGGTTTGGACATGGTGAAAAGATGCCATCAGCATTGATGAGCTCAAATGTAAACACTAAAATGAGTATGTCTATAAAGATACCTATAGACCTGTATAAACTGTCCCTATTATACAGGCATCATTGAAGAGCAGTAAAAGAAAGAAGAAAACATCTCTGAAGGTCAAACCCTTCAAGAAAACCACAGAGGTAGCAAACACCTCTGAACATCTGAACTTTTGTGAATAAAAGTGATATGCTTTTATATGTGACAAAATTTCAATATTTAATTCTCAGCAGGATGGCAAATGGAAGCACTTTGTTGTGAGACCGATTCCTTCTCAGCACATGAAGCCTCTGCTGGTGTTTGTCAATCCGAAGAGTGGCGGAAACCAGGTCAGAACCGACGCTCAAAGTTCCTATAGCGCATATATGTTATTTTACAGCCCCATAATAGCACTTTTCTATAAAGGGAACGAAAATCATCCGCTCTTTCATGTGGTACCTGAACCCCCGGCAAGTGTTCGACCTCACTCAGGGAGGTCCGAGAGAGGGGTAAGAGGTGATAGATCATACTTTCTTTCTTTCTTCATACTGAGCCTGTTCTCTTAGACTTTCTCTTCCTCTTTTTAAGGTTAGAAATGTACAGCAAAGTGCACAACCTGCGTATCCTCGTTTGTGGCGGAGATGGAACGGTTAGTCAAATATCTGTGCTCTTATCTAGATAAAACCGGATGGTGGGTAATATCATTTATGCAAATTTTCCAAAGATTCAATGTGCTTGACATGCTCGACAGGTACTTGAAACTGATTTTAATTGTATTAGGCATCACACCACTACTAAAATAACACTGGCTGATCCAAGCCAATCTCTCAGATATTGCCTAGATTTATTCATCTGTGGAATTTAAATGAATTTCATCATTCTGATCCCCGGTCAGAAAGTTCATGGGGTCCATCACATGGTTTATATGCTCGGTTTGGATAGGTTGGCTGGATTCTCTCAGTGCTGGATGAGCTCCAGTTGAACCCTCAACCCGCCGTGGCCGTGCTTCCCCTCGGGACAGGAAACGACTTGGCCAGGACTCTCAACTGGGGCGGGGTACGAACCTGAATACTTTTGGTTGTTATGTTCTCATAAACGTTAATTAGTACATTTCCTTTTTTTTTGGAGGATTTGACGTTCAAATATAAGATGAAGTTTTAGCTTCAGCTCCTGTTTTTTAATACAACCACAAGTTTTGTTTTGCAGCATGAGGTTTGTGGCTTAAACGTAATTTTTACAGCTGCCACATTGTTAACGTGGCATAACAAGAGAAAATGGCCCCACAAATTGTTAACCATTACACGTTTTCCATTGTTTTTTGAAAATGTGTGTACTTGTCAGGGCTACACAGATGAACCGGTGTCTAAGATCTTGTCCCATGTAGAAGACGGCAACATCGTCCAGCTGGACCGATGGAACCTGAGTGTGGAACCCAACTTAGAGGCCAGTGAAGAGGAAAGAGACGAACACCAGACTGACCAGGTCAGCTGACACCAGTAGAAGGCGCTAGACTTTAGCAGAAGAACACCATCCTTCTAGCTTCACAACAAGTCAAGCATGAGGGTGTAAAGAGTTTTTATAAACTCTTTTGTGTTGAAATGAATGGTAAGGGGGAGCTAATGACTACTCCATGTCTATTTCAGCTTCCCATTAACGTCTTCAACAATTACTTCAGCCTCGGATTTGATGCACACGTGACCTTGGAGTTTCACGAATCCCGAGGTGTGCTCACTCACTCGTGTAATTTGAATTTGGTCTATGAAATGAAAGTCTGCATACTGTATATAAAATCTGTGATTTGTGAAAGGATTCAAATTTGTAAGATGTAATTTTGTTTCCTCAGAGGCTAAACCAGAACGATTCAATAGTCGACTTCGCAATAAAATGTTTTATGCAGGGGTGAGTGTGTCTGTCCAATGAAGTCATGTAGATAATATTATAGTTTATTATTTTTGTAATGTATGAAATGTAACATATGTGCTCAAATACATGCGTTCCTCTGCAGACAGCCTTCTCAGACTTCCTGATGGGCAGCTCCAAAGATCTGTCCAAACACATCAGGGTCGTGGTAGGTTGAGTTTTATATATATATGCATGTACAGACTTTTTTTTTTTATTATAAAAATAGTATTTGACCAAGTTAGATGCTTATGATCACAATTGATAAATATACACAAGCACTTTACATAATGGCACGAATACTTACAATGGACAATGTTCCCTCGTATGTTTTTTCTTATTTCCTGTGCAGTGTGATGGTACTGACCTAACCAGTAAAGTGCAGGATATGAAACTCCAGTGCCTCCTGTTCCTCAACATCCCCAGGTAAACTGACCTGAAACGGAACTGTGCAAAACAGACGTCTTATGTAACTACCCGTATGTACATACTTGTGTTAATTTTGTGCTATTTGATATAGATCCTCTTTATTTTGGCATAATGAAATTTAAGAAAAAAAGAGAAACTTCACTCTAGTTGCCAGGAAGACCAATTCATCTAGTGACATCAAATTTCATGTCATCAAACTGTGACAGGAAACTTGGACTGAAAACCTCATTATAAAAAGAGATTTGCTGTTCCAAATTATGTTTATTCCAGGATAAAATATAATCTAGACACAAGAAACTAGTCGAGAGTTCATTAAAATGAGATTATCCTGACTGAGTTGGGCTTTTGTTCTGCAGATATTGCGCTGGTACGGTGCCATGGGGGAACCCAAGTGAGCACAATGACTTTGGGCCACAGAAACATGATGACGGGCTCATTGAGGTCATTGGCTTCACCATGACCTCTCTGGTGAGATTTGGCTATGGCTCCTTAATGGATTTGTTCTACATTTACCCTTGAATCCATCCAAATGTTGCTGCTCTCTTTCTATAGGCAACGCTGCAGGTTGGAGGACACGGCGAGAGGCTTCATCAGTGTCAGGAGGTGACTCTGACAACCTTTAAGCCCATTCCTGTTCAGGTGGATGGGGAACCCTGTAGACTGGCTCCATCCGTCATACGCATCACACTCAGGAACCAGGCCAACATGCTGCAGAAGACCAAGAGAAGAATCTCTCTGCCACAACTGTATGAGTCAGTATCTGTCTGTCTGTCTATCCTGTTAGTCTAAATTGCATTCAATCCTAGATTAAATCTGACTGTTTTTTTCTTATGGATGTAGTCAGCAGCCCATCACAGAGAAAGTGCAGATCCAGGTGAACCGTATCAGCATGCGTGATTATGAAGCTCTTCATTATGATAAGGAGCAGCTCAGGGAGGCCTGTGAGTATCTCTTCTCCTTGTCCTCTCTCTTTTTCACAGCCTTGAGAACCTAGTCATGCACTGCCGGAAAAGCTTCTGCTTCTCGAACACGGCTTAATTTAAAGCGACCCTAACCTATGTTTCCTCTTTTCTTTCACCTTCTCAGCAATTCCTATGGGGATAATTACAGTTCTCGGCAACAGTGATTTGGAGACGTGTCGGCTGCATATCGAGAAGCTACATGAGGTGATTTTCAGCTTGTTGAATGCTGGTTAGAAATGTGCCAACAGGCCAATTTGGCTACAGCCTCCTTCCTCATTGGCAAAGGTTAAGGGGAGGGTCTGAACTGTCAAAGTCGGGCTTGAAGATCAAAACCGACTATTTACCTTCATAATGAACGTTACTGGTCTTATTGTGAACGATTCATCCATGCATGTGATCCCAAAAAAAGTTAGTCTTTGTAATCATTCAGCAAAATACAATAACTTGCTCCACCTTTTCACTGACATCATCAAGCCCTTATTTCCAGCTCCGACCATTTGGCATGGAACACCCTTTTTAATGATCCAAACAACTTCTAAAAGATCAAATCCTGTCCTACAGGTTTTTTTGTTGTTGATGAAAATATTGTTTCAATCATATATAAGTCCGATAACGCTTGGGTTGCAATGGTGACTTTTACTAAGTCATTCTTGGCTAAATAAGAGTACCTGTGTGTTAATGCTACTTCTTGGAAAGAAAAGAAATTCATTTAATTTAGCTTGAAATCTGTTTCCTGTGGTGACATTAACATGTCTCTGAAACATAAATGGTGTATTTTACTTTTAAGAGTCACTTTCCATTATAATTACCACTATTCTTGCCAAACATGTGATATTGTGCATGTGACAGCCATTGCACGTTGACTTCCTGTTCAGTTACAGTCAGAAAAACACATTGTGACTAATTCACACAGTGAGGATATTTTGGACAGGAGCCATTTTTCACTTGCACTTTCTGTGTATTTTTTCCTCTCTCTGTCGCTCTCTCTAGGAGGAGGATGGTGTGAATACAGACACGCTGCACATGCCAAAGCTTTCACCAAAATGGTGCTTCCTGGATTGTAAGTCGAGCATTTCAAATTTATTTAGAAAAAAACAGCACAGAATTTGTCTTAAAAAAAAATTGGGTTAGAATTATACATACGTAACTTTCTATGTTGAATCATTTTGTGAGATTCATTGCTCTTGACATTTCCAAAACTTCCGAGCCTGATGTTTGCAAAGCCCATAATCACATTTTTCCATCTTTGGTTTGTTTACAGCTACTACAGCAGACCGTTTCTACAGAATAGACCGCGGTCAGGTAGCTACAAAAGGCAACTTTTATGTTTTACATCTGTGTTACATGTCACCTGTTTAACTCATAGCATTGCATACCTCTGCAGGAGCATCTAAACTATGTGACGGAGATCTCTCAGGATGAGCTTTTCATCTTGGACCCGGAGCTGGTCACCAAGGAGACGGTGGGCACGTCGCCCGGAATGCCGGGGGCGATGGAAACTGTCGGGGGATGTTCCAACAGCACAGACCAGTTTGCTTTTCCTGCCTGCTCTGCCGGGCCTTCTCCACTGTGCAGGTAGATTGAAACGAGTCACTTCAGATGACAATATGTGTGGTTAAACTGTATCAACTCATGTTGTTAGGGCTGCAAACAGTTTTTGCACAGCCTCAAGGTACAATTTTGTGTTGCTTTTTACTTTGGCAGATCATTTTAACACCGTCGACTAGCAGAGTACATGCGTGGGCATGAAAATTCTGAGAATGTCCCCGGAAAAATCAGCAGAAGTGCACACAACACTTATGTACTGTAGACATGATTCATTAAGGAACTAAAAAAAGATCTGAATTTTTTATTAATTTCTTTTTAATTTGGCCAAAAAGAGTTGTAGATTTAGCATGAATACATAATAATTATACTAATCTTTTATTATGCACAACGGATGTGAATGCACTTACAATAAGTACCAGAAAGTACCATGGTATTAATATTATGTTGTTTTCTTGGACTTGTAATATGGAAAAAGCATGGTACAAGATTATGCAAATTTTTCAGTAACACAATATTACCCTCTGATGCCATTACTATGGTCCTATCACAGTACTTTATTGTAAGTGTAGGAAGTCCCCAACAATAATATACAGCAATATAATATATGTTGTGGGGTCTAAATGTCTGAAACCACTAGAAAAAGTTCATTACAAGTTTCATTACAAATTAATTATTTTAATATACATACTGTATATACGTAGATAGTATTTATTAGAAATAAAGTTAATATTAATACAATAAACTATTATAAATATACATTTATATAATCAAATTAATTTTTATAATAAGTTATTTAAATATCAAAATATATTATAATATATTAAAAGAGCTTATTATATCTATTTTCTACATATAAAATATATTAGCATAACAATTTGTTAAAATTTTACTACATTTTTTGTTACTATTAATACAGTAAACTATTATAAATATATCATTATAATAATAATTAATATTTAAATTATATTAAGGAAATATTTGTTATTTCAATATTAAAATATATTTTATATCTATTTATATATAAATGATGTATTTTATATGTACATTATTAGTAACAAAATTTATTTATTTATATGAAAAAATATTCCTCTTACTACAATAAACTATTAAATAAAAATATATTTTATGTTATGTATTTTATATGTACAATATTACTATAATATTATAAATACATATATACCTATAAATAATACATACATATAAATTATATTAGCATAACAATTTAAATACAAAGTTCAACTGACATGAATTTCAGAATGTTTAATACATGGTATGTCCAAAATACATACATATATAGAGAAGCCTGTGTGTGTGCAGTAAATATGTATCACTAGTCTGAACCGAATGCATTCCTTCCCGTTTGAAAAAAAAAAAAAACAGACAGTTGTTCTTCAGCTCTAGTCTATTCCCTCAGGGGAAGTCTTTTCGTCTGTGTATTTGCGTACACATCTGACAGTGAGACAGAGCGAGTGAGAGACAGCGACATTTTTGTGCCAAAGTCTCCTGTGAGCGAGCACAAATCTGTGAGCCCATTCAAGACAGGACAGTCCCTCATAAAGGCCCCTGCTATTAAAAACTCGTTTATCTGTGTTTACATTCACCCTCCCCCTGCCTGACGCACAGCAGATCGCTGAAAAAACACATCCCATCTGTCAGACCTCATTGTAGCAGTTGTTCTGTTACAGTAAATTACACACATCTCACAAACAATGACTTTCCCCGCCCCCCACAGCATGTCTGGTCATCGTCTTCTCTGTTGTCTGTCCACCCCATCATGCTCTCACAGGGTTCACCAGACGCATGCTGAAGGCCAAACGGAAAGCGCGAGCACGGATAGCGACTCACACGTGCAAACTAGCAATCCAGAGACTCCCACAAAGCCAGGCTTGTGCAGGTACATCTCAAACTGAGGGCTTTGTGGTTTAATTAAGACCTTCACGTCCAAAGCTTTGATTGTTTCCATGAAAACACGATTATGCCTTGTACTTTTTATAGCAAACATCATTACTAAGCTAACAAAGTTATCCATCCCATGATTCCATGTGCTTAATTAGGGCTATGTAATGCCCATCTGCAATAAAAGTACACTACAATGGCACAATAATACCATGGTACTTTGAAATATACCATTGCACCATAGTGCCATTTTTTTTGTTAGTGAGAGGGGCAGACGATATCCATTTTCAAATGAATATCTTACATAAGCTTTTTCTTTGCCCAATGTCTTTCATCTTGAAGGAGGGGAGCAAAAATTATGAATTTGAATCGTTCAAACACACTTGATGAGGACTCAGTGAATGTGCCAAGGTACATACAATATTTAATAATCATCACTGGTAAGGCACACAGATGTAGTTGGTTTTGATTATGAATATTCATGATGATTATATTGATGATTAATATTCAGTTTTAATTTCACAGGTTAGATTCGGGCTGGAATGACAGTGATCAAGGTACATATATATATATTTTTTTTTATTTTTTATTATTATTATTATCATATTTATTGTAGCATTTATTTATTTAATACAATAAACTATTATAATAATAATTATTATAAAAATATAACTTGAAAATATATTTTAAAATATTATATTTACCAATTTAGTACAAGAAAAAAATATTTTTCCATTTCTTTCTGTATATATATATATAATTAATAAGTAATTAATACATTTATTTATTAGAAAAATGTATTCATAAACTATTATAAATATACAATTATTATTCTTATTTTATATAATATAAGTTAATAAAATATATCATCACATATTCACACATTTTCTAAAATTACCTAGACCAATTTGGCACAATAAAATAACTCATATTTTGTTTAATGTCTTTCAGAATCAATCAGTTTGCTCTTTGATGCCGTGAACTCTGACAACATCGAAAAGGTATTCATAAATATAATCAATTCCAGCAATACCATACATTAGCTGTATTGCCAGACCTCATGAACTTCTTCTCTGGTCATTCATGGTCTCAGTTGGTTCAGATGCGTGAAGAAGGGGCAAACCTGTTGGTCCAGGACCGTTTCGGCCGCACCCTCCTCCATCATGCAGTCGTTTTAGGCAGTAAAGAGATTGTGAGGTATATCATTGATAATGGTGAGTCGGTTGGACTTTTGATTTTTGACTTTAGACTTGCCGTCTCATTTCTAATGATCTCACACTGTTTTTGGTGAACAGCTCCGGCCTGCATCCTGGATGTGACGGAGAAATCAACGTAAGTAGTGCTTTAATTTGTGGTGAAAGGGATAAAAGAGTTAGTTTTGACTGACAATCATAATGGTTAGGAGCTCTGTGTTTTTTATTCAGAGGGGAGACGGCCCTGCATAAGGCAGCTGCGTTGTGCCAGAGAACAATATGCTGTTACCTGGTGGAGGCTGGTGCATCCCTCATGAAGACAGATCTACAGGTGAGAACATTCAAATGGACCTCATACCTGTACCTTATTTCTTAACATTTCCTTGAATGATTTTTAAACACAAAGTAATCAGAATATGTTTTTATTATTATTTTTAATATGTTCATTGAGGTTTACTTATAATATTAATAAAGTATTTTGCACTAATATGTGTCTATGTGTAAGTGTTTTGAAACAGTATCCATATAAAACGTCATTTTCAGACAAAGCATTATGAAATTATTTACTTACGTTTTGCGATGCAGTTGGCTATTTCCTCTTTCAACCAAACGTTTCTCGAACTCTCCATTACACTATGCCTCGTTTACAAAACAATCTGCAGTCAAATGTTCCGAATAAACATAATCCTCCGGCGCAACCCGGGACGCCATTAAAGGGGTCATATGACATTGCTAAAAAGAACATTATGTTGTGTATTTGGTGTAATGAAATGTGTTTATGCGGTTTAAGGTTAAAAAAACACATTATTTTCCACATAATGTACATTATTGTTTCTCCTCTATGCCCCGCCTTTCTGAAACGTGTCAATTTTTACAAAGCTCATCGTTCTGAAAAGCGAGGTGTACGCTGATTGGCCAGCTATCCAGTGCATTGCGATTGGCTGAATACCTCAAGCGTGTGACGGAAATGTTACGCCCCTTAACATACTGTGATGCTGTCTCCCGGGCACAACGAGACAAAACCAAAAAAAACCCATTGCAAACGAGGCATTCGTTGCATCCAGTGGGGACATAATTACAGATTATAATGACTTATACTGTGTTTTTACGCGTTGCGCTGCGAATCGCGCGGCGTAAACATAAAACCATGTCTGCATTTGTGATCGGAGAAACGACAAACAACAAGCGCTACTCTACACTGCTCAAAACTCACGTTTGAATCATCAGTGGCAAATTCTTGAAATATACAAAATTTACTTAGAGGCTTGTGAGTCAGAAGCTCCAGACTGTCCTTGCAAAGTTGGAACTGCCCCACTTTGGAACAGCCTTTGAGCACAGACCCATTGTAGGCTACTCTGCAGGTTTAGGAAACAGTCCTCCATAAAATGCGTCACACAGCGTCACACACTGCGGGCTTGAGTGAGTGGAGGCCGGCAGACTTGAGAACGGCGCGGCCGGCGGGCTTGCGGCAACCACATGTGACGACCCTGGGCTGGACTCCGCTTCATCCTCGGTGAAAGCCAATCCGGCGATCCACAGCTCGAAGTTGATGTATTCCTCAGCTACCAGCATGGATCAGCTCTAGGCATGACGAAGCGGATATCGTCTTCTTTTGGAAGACCAAACAAAGCTTTCACAACGAAACACACAGCGTCTTCACGACATGGCTGCGGCGGCAACAACAATACTACAGCGAGAATAAAAGTTACGCCTTCTTTCTTTGCGTGAACATTTGGGCGGCGTTATGCAAATCTTCCCACACAGTGACATTTTAAACGAGGCGTTTTAGGAGGGTGGGGACAAGTCTTAACTTTTATAAAGAATATCTCTTTGGATTTGAGACTTTAGTCTTTGCAACTTTACAGATCTTCTTTATACACCAAGAGCTTGTAACACTCCAAAGAGAAAGGAAAACTTGAAATCGCATCATATGACCCCTTTAAATAAGAAACATGTCTTTCCCTTATCTTACATTATCATAATTTTGTTGATTTGTTTTATCTATAAATGCAAAAATTGCATTATATTATAGTAGAAAAGCAAGCATGTACAGTGGGTACGGAAAGTATTCAGACCCCCTTAAATTTTTCACTCTTTGTTATATTGCAGCCATTTGCTAAAATCATTTAAGTAAATTTTTTTCCCTCATTAATGTACACACAGCACCCCATATTGACAGAAAAACACAGAATTGTTGACATTTTTGCAGATTTATTAAAAAAGAAAAACTGAAATATCACATGGTCCTAAGTATTCAGACCCTTTGCTGTGACACTCATATATTTAACTCAGGTGCTGTCCATTTCTTCTGATCATCCTTGAGATGGTTCTACACCTTCATTTGAGTCAAGCTGTGTTTGATTATACTGATTGGACTTGATTAGCAAAGCCACACACCAATAAAAGGTAGCGAAAAAATAAATATAGAAATACTGCATTAAATAAGAGAAATGTATTTTAATAATAATATTCCTGCATTATCATAATTGTTTATTTTATTTTTCGATAATTGCAAAAATGATTCTGTATGCATTTATTAATTCCTTCCTTCCTAAAATCATTCCGCCATTCTTAAAATAAAAATAAATTCTAATTAAATAAATACAAATTAATTAATTAAATAAATGAAAATATCTTTCTGTCATTCTGCAGAGTGAAACTCCAAAGATGTACGCAGAACGAGCTCAAGACATGGAGTTGGCCGAATACTTGGAAAACCGACAACACCACCAGATGATCCAGAGGGAGGACCATGAGACGGCTGTGTGACCGGCCTCTAGAACCATCTTTTCCATCCACCACCAAACCACAGAGTCTTATCTGCTCTCTCCTGTCGCCACACGCTAGCGATGCTATGAGGCAGCACATGTGCGGAAATTAGCTTGTTGCTCTCTGTATTGATTGTAATGCCAAGACGACAGTGTTTGTGTCATGTTTCAGAATGCATGAGTTTGTTACGTCACGTCCAGCTTTCAGGGCCGCACAAAACTGCACCACTCTGCTCCTTAGGACACGATGTGCAAGATTTTGGGAATTTCAGGGATGAAGTACCATGTATGAAAGTAGCTTTTACTAAACTACTATAAAGAAAACCAGACAAACCTCACGAGAGATTAACAGGAGAGGTTTCCACTGCTTCTGATTACATTTACTTGATATTTGAAATGATTTTACAGATTTTATGTGACTGTAATCCATTGGAAACTTCCTCTAGCTTGGCTTCCACTTCACGTGTGTTTGTTCTGATTCGAGATAGAGACGTTGTTTTCATAGCCTCCTGCGTTTAAGAATGCTTCCTCAGCTGTTGCTTACGGCCAGTTTCTCTCTCTGTGGTAAATGCTTGAATTTCGTAAAAACATTCCATTAATTACTACCTTAGATAGCATTAAATCAATTCTCTATTCACCATATATTATAAATTGTAATCATATCTCAGTCAATAGATTTGCCTTTGGTTATTTTCTAACCATAAATGTTCACCTAATTGAATGAAGTTTCCTTCAGGAATGGGATTGTATCTCTTAGCATTGCTTGCACTGACTGCTATACTTTTGAATGAACATTTTCTCTCACCAGTGTGATTTTAGGTTCTTTACAGAATTTATTAAGTCATGCAGCAACTTGAACTTGTTAGTTTTGGTTTCCGGCCAAACTGAGCACGTTAAGTATACAGAAAATTCTTCTGGTAGTTTTAAGATGATAAATCACATTTTCAGCGACAAATGGCTGGGTAACAGATATATTTATATCATCGCCTGCGGTTTAAATTGGTGTATTTTCAACCTGGTCACTTCATGTACATGTACAGTTGACTAAATGCTTGAATAATAAAAGAGACAGGAAAGCTGGTCTTTTTACAAAGCAGCCATTTGACAACGCTGTGTTGTCTGTATTGCCATAGTGTGTTTGTGGTGAGATGTCATTATGATAGAATATGTATTTTGTCAGTGCTTCGTATGAGTTGCTATGCAATTCCAAATAGATTACACATGTATATAATTCGTCAAACATTTTAAAAATGTGTGAACAATCGGTTCTGATATAAAGGTCTTTCATTTGTATGTGATATGAACTTAGATAAGGCTTTATTTATAAGAGTAGACAAGAATTTTGTTAGAGGAAAAGTCATATAGAGGGGAAAGAAAGAAATAAACACTTTAAAAACAAGTTTATGTTTTTGCATTATTTACTGAGTGTACTTCTACCATAAGGTTTAATTGACTGAGTGCATTGGTGAACACATCAGGGTTTGGAGTGCCGGGTGGTAAACTGTGTATAATGCTGAACTCTGCCTCTCCCTAGGAGGCCTTTATGTCTGAATGAGTTACCGGTAATGATGGATGTGTTGACATTTGTGACTCATTTATCATTTTGGAGATAAGGTTATTGTTTTCTCTCTCCTGCTCTAGCTCCATTTCTGGAGTATAGGGAGAGGACGCAAATGTATTTTTAAATCGGTTTAACCGCAGCTTATTTTAAGTTTGCTGGATAGTAAGTCAAAGAAACATTTCACACAAGCTCATCTGAATAGAGAATCCATGGTGAAATCATATAATGTAATATACAGATAGACTGGATTATTTATATAGCAGATTTCCTACACAATGGCAATTCAAAGCACTTAAAAACACACACAGGGACAGAATAAAAAAAATGATGAAATAAAAAAAAACTAGTTAAAAAAAATAATTGTAGGAAAATAGAAACAAAACAATACAAGATGTTTTAGATATTCTAAAGGGACAAGGTCCTAAAAACAAATCACATCAAATAAAAATAATAAAACAAAACCAGAGGAAACAAATAAAATACACAGCTAATAAAATAAGATTTTACATCCAGAAAGAGATTGCAAAAAATAGCAAAAAAGGATTATATAATGGTAGATGTTATTTATTTATACCACCAAGCATAAGTAGATGTGTATAAACAAAAGGTGACAAATATAAGAAAAACATTTATTAAATAAGAGAAATATATTTTCCTCATTTTGCATGATAATAATTTTGTATATTTATTTGTTTTATGTATCTATAATAGCAAAAAGCTCATTATATTATAGTACGTTGTTTATTTATTTACCAACATGCGTATAAAATGTGTAAAAAAGTATTAAATAAGTAAAAGAAATAATTACTGAAAAAAAGAAATGCCTTTCCATAATTTTGCATTATTAAAATTCGATTTATTTTGTTTTATGTATTTATAATTGCAAAAAAAGTATATAGTATATATATATAAGAAGTATATAGTAGTATATATATATATATATATACACATGTATATACTAGATTATTTATTTATTTATAGCAAGCATGTGTATAAAATGTGCCAAAAAAAGAAAAAGTTAATAAATAATAAGAAATGTATCAATTATTGTATTAATGCATTTCCATTTCGTCTCGCATTTTCATAATTTTGATTATTTATTTATTAATCTAGTAATTGCAAAAATGTTATTATATTATAGTAGATGTTATTTATTTTATTTTTACCAGCAAACATCTGAATAATTATACTGTGCAACAGGAAAGAGGAGAGATAGATAGATAGATAAATAGATAGATCGGGGGGGGGAGAGAGAGAGAGAGAGAGAGAGAGAGAGAGAGAGAGGGGGTGAGCGTAAGTGCACAGCTATGCGACCAGCTCAAACTAGTTCGGAGAAACACAAAGAGCAGCAGAGCTCATAGAGAGAGCTGAACACAGACACACGCTCACAGCACAGCATCATATTCACAGCAATAAGGCAAGTACATCATCACCATCATAACCCAACAGCTCCTATTATTAAACTGCAGTCGATGTGTTTCACGACGCTGCGCGTTTGAATTATAGCCTACTAGTGGGTGATAAATAATGCAAATATCTATATTATTTATTTTGATATGCTTATATTATCATTTTTATCTGCGTTTAAGTGCGATAATAGGACGTGTGCATATATATAATGTATTGGGTGTGTTTATGATGTGTTACAGTAGTATGACATGATATAGCCTATGTAAGAAAGGCGTATGGACGCACCGTCAATAAAGAGTTTAATTTAAAGCACGTTTTTACGATTTTTTTTGGACTATAAAATGCATAAATTACGTTTAATATCAGAATAATCCATGAGTTTAGAATAACAGCGTCAGTATTAGATTTAATTGGACGGCGACACTATAGCTATCGCTAATTAAATTGAATATAATTGTTTATTATAGTTGATTTAATGGCGGATGTCGCTTTAAACAGTTGCATTCATGCTGTAATAGAGTCGTGGAGTTTGTGTTTGCGTGCGCAAGGGCGCTTTAACGCTGTCAGGGATAATGATGCTCTGTGAAGTGCCAAAGAGGACCAGCTGCCAGCAACTGCTGACCCACTTCTCCACATCAGAACCATCAGGCCTTGCGATTTCATCCCGACGGAACACAAAGCTCCAGATGCGAGAGAGCCTGTGGTTGGGGAGTCCAGCGGTCGACGGTGAACTTTGTGCTCCTTGAGGAAGTTTTCAAAATGTCCAGTTCTGCATTTATCAAAGGCAGCATCCCACGTCCCCTCTTGCATCAACAGAGCGGGTTTTGTCCTCCATTGCAAATAGGCTTACATTCAAAGGAGTCGATCGGAGGCCAACCCCTCCTCCTCAAGACACAGCATGGGATCTGTGTTCGGGCCCTTTCAGAGAGGGAAGCAAAACGGGCGAGATCCTGCTTTGTTCGGAGCCAGTGAATCAGGCTCCTCTATGGCCCAGCTGAAGGTCTTTGAGGACTTGGCCTCTCTCTCCGTGGAGGCTGAGGAGAGGAGAGGAGGGGAGGTGGGGGACCCCTGCCGACCGCTGTTTCTCCTCACACAAAAAGTCCGACCCCGAGGAGCCCTTCACATTTATGAGTGACTGAAGAATGGAGCCGTGCCGTGGGCTGCGCCTTGAAAGAAGCCTGTTTTAATGGAGGCAGGAAAAGAATGAAAAGGAGAAGTGCTGTGTGCTTTTTTTCTTGCGAGAAAGAGGAACATATAGAGAGGCTCTTTTATGGAGTCACACACAGCGAGCTGCTAGGATGGCGGAGGATATTATCACCGTGTCTTTAATTTAGACGGTACAAACAAAACATTCATATCTGATGTGCAATTATCTGACTTTATCGGTTTTGGTTTTTCTGAGGACCTTTGATGATTAGTTATCGGTTTAGCAGAATTAATCGGTTTGCAGTGAAACATTAATTAAACAAATTAAACCAACCTAGAAAACAACAAAAGGACAAAATATAATTAATATATCAAACTTGAATGTTTTTGAGCAGCATAAATACAACCAAATACAACATAATATATATTTATGTTGGTGTATGCATGTATATATATATATATATATATGTAAAATATTAAATACATATAGCATATAATATAGTGCAAGAACTCACATAAACAGATATGATTATGGACACCTGGTTGGATGCTGTCCTCTACGTTTTTGATAATTGATTTAAAGCAGAGATCAAATGAAATATAACTATTAGATTAAAACTTAAAAATGTAAAAGATAATTAGAAATGTTGCCCTGGCAGGTAATAGAAATAATTGTAACTAAAATAACTAGAATTGAAATTAAATAAAGCTAAATAGAAATATATATATATATATATATATATATATAAAATAGTAAATAACAAATATTAAATATAAAAAAATATAAAAATGACAAAAGCACATTACAAGCACATAATTGAACTGAAATTAATGTCAGCTATATTTTTTCCCAGAATGCGGAGTTTATTCTCTATAGCACTTGTGCTGCTGGTGGTGTTGATGATCACCGTGGAAGCCAGTATGAAGAAAAAAGGTTCTTTTTTTCCAATTAAAATGATGCACTGCACATTCCTTTGGTGTGGTACCATTAATAATAATTCTCTATTTTGTGACAGAAAAGGGCAAAGAGCCCAAAGCAGATGCTGAGTGCAGTGAATGGCAGTATGGGAAATGCGTGCCCAACAGCGGCGACTGCGGCGCTGGCATTCGGGAGGCGACCTGCAACGAACAGACAAAGAAAACCAAGTGCAAAGTCCCATGCAACTGGAAGAAAGACTTTGGCGGTAAGGAGTTTTACCATGTATGAATACGTCGAATGCATGTCTGGATGTGAATCAAAGAAAAATATATTTAGACAGGCCATTCATTCTAGTTTGTTCTTGGTTTTTAGCTGACTGCAAGTACAAGTTTGGTCGCTGGGCCGAATGTGACACTACTACAGGAACCAGAAGCAGGTCTGGGACATTGAAGAAGGCACTGTTCAACGCTGAATGCCAGACCACCATTAAAGTGTCCAAACCTTGCACCCCAAAGACCCCCAAACCCAAGGGAGGCGAGAAGAAGAAAGGAAAAGGGAAGGAAAACTAACTTGAAGACCACCCCAACTGCCCAATTGCCCACTCAGTGGTACATTCCTATGTGACACTCCCAAATCCTCCAAAAGGTGAATGCTGAAAAAAACTGTAGCCCTACCTATTGTTTTTACGTCCACTTTCTTCGTTTTGTAATTAGTAAATGTATGCGTCTATGCTGTTGTAATTTGATCTCTGTAGCGAATTTTTAAATTGTAATTGACTTTGCATGTATAAAACAGGCCGCAGCAAATCTGTTGTCTAACAAGTTGTCTTTACTAAAGAGAAAAACTGCCGAGACCCTAATTATGCCCCTAAATGAAAGCATTTGTAAATTACAACAAAACGAATGAAAACTATTTCTGTACGTTTATAACATGTAAGCTGAATGCTTAAACGAACATCGCTCCTGGAAGCAACGGCCTATATAAAGTATCTGTTTATAAATGTTTATGTTTTTAGATTTGATGGATGTACAATCAAATTTACAACACTAACTGATTACTTCTACAGGTTGTGAATAAATGAAAGTGTATTTTCAATAATACTTCCTGGTGCTTTTTTAAAAACACATTTATTGTTCAAGACAAACTTAGGAATTACTTTATGATGTCAAATAGATTGTGCTAAATTCGGCACATGCAATTTTAATGATGTGATAACATTAATTTTCACTCGTAACACTATAGAACTTGACAATGTTGATAAGAATGCAAGTATGATTTACACAATTTTGTTTGTTTTTTTACCAATTTATTGTGCAAACAATAATAGTCTTACAAACTGTAACTTAAAAACAAACAAACAAAAAAAAAACTTTCCAATGTGCCACACAATTCGTAGAACAAATGCAATAATAGTGCCCTGATGAATATTAAATTACAAACGTTTATTTTTACTTTTCACTTTGGTTAAACACCATCACACTCACCAAAAATATGAATCGAGGTGTTTTGTAAGTTGATTTACATATATGCATTTGCAAACTTAATGACTTTCCGATACATTTAATGCATACAACATTAGCAACAGGATAAATACTTCACTTTATTTACACTTTTGGCTCTAGTAAACCAGCATCATGCTCACAAAATAAGAATCAGTGTCTTCTCTAAACTATCGCACTGATTTACACAAACTGTTGGCGTAAGAATACATTCGCAAACAACAATATCAGCAACATGATAAACATCAATAACGTCAACCAACTTCACTTTTTTTCACTTTTGGCTCTAGTAAAACAGCTTCACAGTCACGAAACATTTGAGCGAATCAGGTTCCTCGTTGGTTCGCTAGGAGTCCTTGATAAGAGAATGAAGTCCGACTCATTTTGATGTCAGATTTCTGAACTTGCACATCAACAGTCGTTTAAACGTTCTTTTGAAGGTGGCGTTACAGAGCGCGTAGCACACTGGATTTACCGTGCTGTTGACGTAGCACATAAAGTAACCCACCATCCACAGAATTTCAGGGACACACCAGCGGCAGAAGGTACCAATCAGAACCATAACACTATAAGGCGTCCAAGTTACAATGAAGGCCAATAGAACGGCAAGGACGGTCTTCGTCACCTTCCTTTCTCTATGAGCCTTCCGTCTGGCATTCTTGGAGACAACCTTGGATGCTTGACTTTGAACCTGAATGGTAGTATGGTTTTGAAGACAGTGAGGTTGCATTGTCCTGCTAGTTTCTGCACACCCTGTCAAGGTCTTCGGTCTCGAGGTTTCTGCATCCAGCCCCTGGTCTTCCGCAGAGGCATTAGGACTTGAATCCAAGAAGTAGTCCGTTTTGCTGAACTCTACAGAAGGAAGGCGTTTCGTTCTAATGAGCATTGAATCTTGTTTAAATGAGCATGTTTCACTGGGTTTAATGGAAATCACTAGGTCAGGGTTTGCGGTTGACGTTCCTCCACTTGCCTTAGACGGTTCAAGCAGGTTTGCGAATTCAGGCTTCAGCTTATGAACCCGTCTCTGACTGGCCAGGGATATCCGTGTGTACAGTATCATCATTATCACAACGGGAATGTAGAACGCTGGGATGGTGGTTGCCAGGGTTACGGCAGGGTTGTCGAGGAGCAGGATATAACATTGTCCCTCCGGGACCTTGCTCCTGTCCCTCCCAGCCTGCCAAAGCAGGATGGCTGGAGCCCAGAGAAGCAGAGACTGTAACCAAGCCGCAGCAATCATCACCCCAGCCCACCTTGCGGTACGTTTGGCTGGGTAACTCAGAGGCCGGGTTACACAGAAGTACCGGTCAAAGCAGATCAGCAGGAGGTTCATCACAGAGGCGTTACTCACCACGTAATCCACAACCAACCACAAATCGCACATCTGCGGTCCCAAAGGCCAATACCCCTTTACGGCGTACACAATGTAGAGATTCATGGAGAAAACACCGACGATAAGGTCCGAACAAGCAAGACTAAAAAGGAAGTAGTTGTTGATGGTTCGGAGATTGCGGTTGACTTTGATTGAAAGCAGAACCAGGACGTTGCCCAGGACTGTTAGCAGGCTGATGCAGCTAGTGATAAGTATGATGACGACCACCCCTACAGTCCCGAACGAACGACGTGGTCTTCCCAACACCAAATATGATTCTTCGGGCAAGGGACTCTGCATGCTGCTGTTGAGCATGATGGAGGAACTTGTGGAGGAACCTGCGACAAGAAAACGGAAATTGATCAGAAATCAAGATGTAAAGAAGTGTTTAACTTGACGTATGAGCAAACAACTTGAAATTGAACTCTACAGACAGTATATACACTACACTTTTAATGCTAAAATACACAACTCTAACTGGTTGTACATAGAAATGAAGCTATAAATTAGACAAAACAAATTATGACCCTAACATGATCCAATCAGCAAACTTACCGTTGAAAACGAACGATTCAAAGTCCCTCGAAAAAACGACAGATCCAGTCTCCATGATCTGCTGCTCAATCTGAACGAGAGAACAACTGGGAGGACTTTTAATTCCTCAAACAGTAACACCCATCCTCACCTTCCGAATACATAACCAGGAACAAGTCATCCATCCTCTTAGGGCTGTATCAATACACTAAATTTACTGGAAGATGATCAAAGTAGTGTGGAACGATCATATTACTGCTGAATTCCTCCTAGATTCGTGCTGCCTTTTTAAAGCATGTATGTTTAATGCAGTTCCTGTCATCTAAAGAGGAAGGCAGCAGTTACACAACAGATGGAATCTAATTACCTGACCTATAATGAAGCTCCACAGCTGTTTCACATGTTTTTAATTTTATTATGATTCTATTTTAACATTTTAAATATCACACATACTACAACAAATCACAGATGTTTACATGGATAAAAGTTGTAATGAGGATGCAGGGACCTGAGTAAGTTTCATGAAAACACTGCAATATATAAGATAATGAGAAGAAACTTGAAGACAATTAAACTGACAAATAAGCACATTTTCCTCAATTTTTTATGACCACATTTTGTTACAGATCTTTTATTTATTTATTTTAAATTGCGACCATTTTCAGGGAGAATGTGGGAAAAATGTGACTAACTCATGAAAATTATCATTATTATTTTTGAAATATGCTAAATAATAATAAAAATATAATTTGGGGAAAATTAGGTAGGTATTAGTCCAGGTATATTTGTTTTGCTAATGTCAAAGTTTTTTTGTTTTTTTTTGTAATTCCCATTATTCTGTCATGTTTGTCATCGCTGTAGTACAGTATTTTACTGCATATTTTTTTAAATGAATAAAATACTTAATTTAACAAATAAAAAACAACTGAATTAATTTCCATATTCCCATTTTATTAAAACTCTCATAATCGTCATTACCACAGGATCTTTGGTGTCCCACGAAATTCTTTTACAACACCTAATCCTCATTTTCACTAAATAAAGAACCAACTACACATTTATGGTAAATCATAACAACACATCCCTCTTGTTTGGTCAGGAGAGAAATTTGAATTCTGGTCTTTTCCACCATCATGACTTACCGCTACGGTACCGATCCAGCAGTGAGAGCATATACATAACCACACATCCAACAAGAACACAATTACAGCTTTAAAATGTCACACTTTCTGTCACCATCAGCTATTCTCGTCTGAACAAATGAATTGTCAGGAGGCCTACAAATCTAAAACAAACCCTGCATGAAATTACTTCATAAAAATAAGGTGTGCATATGGCCAGAAATGAGTAAAATCAGGAAAAGATGCGTCATTGATGGAGAATAACGTAAAAAGGTCCTTCGCTCTTATCATAGAAGCTTTTTAAAAAAAATCAGGATTGCATTTGTCATTCACACAAAGGGTAAAATAAATAATCGAAATGACAGCCAACACAACCAGACTTCAGATTTACCAATATTTCTACCAATAACTAAAACACTCAACGGTCAAAAGGCTTATGAAGAAGCTATTCTGGTTTTGTCGCACCTCAGAACGGCTTTTGTGGTTCAGTAAGGAGAAGATTCCCCAAGGCACTGAACTCATGGAAAAACGTCAAAGGGTATGTGGTTTCTGAGAGGTTCCTCAGCTGCCATTATTTGCGATGAGACCACAATCCATCAGAATCTTACATCCAAAAACGTTCAAAACACAAACCATTCCTATTGGGGACGGTTTTTTTTTTTTGTCTCTTTTTACAAAAAGCTACTAATTCAAGCCAAGCAGCTAGAATAACAAAATCTTTTACACAAATAAAAGCCGAGGGAGATAACTATATAAATGCTTGTTAACGAAAGGCCTGTGCATATGCAAATGCACTGACAACTCAAATCACTAGAGTTGACCAATCGTACACGAGAATCTAATCAAGCACAATAGAGCACACAAGGCAAGTATGTCATAAAAAAAAACCAAACCCCACCCTGAAATATGGATTTAAGTTTTTTTCCCCACGATTTATCATCTCTACATTTACAATGCTACATTTATAATAAAACACTCTAGGTTTAGTGGCAGACACTCACAGACATACACATCCACACATTCAGACAGTGCCCGTCGTCAGTGACTCAGCAGTGTGCGCGCATATATGGGCATCTCTCTCTCCTAAGTGTCCAGTGCCCAAGAAATACTCTATTATGGGATATTCAAGTGTGATTATCAGTCATAATCCAGATTTATGATAGAGATATGTCTGGTTTATTGTCTGTAACGCTGTTCTCGGGGCAGTTCGGAAGGACAAAAGGGTGCTTAAAGTGCAATCACTTGCCATTTGTCGCTTGCGCATCATAGAGGCTTGTTGTGATTGGTAGAATGGAACAGTTGGCCAATCAGATGATTTGAGGTGAATTAATGGCGAATTGGCTAAATTGCTCAAAAAGTGTTGCATTTGATGCATGAAAATGATCTGGCACAATCATTTTAATGGTCTTATGTCATTTCTGAGTATTAAGGTATTTCTGGGAAATCGCATCAGTAGGATTAGTAAATGCATCGTGTTAAATTGCAACAATAAACACGAATTGACTCATACACTCAAGTTAAAGGTCACAAATGTATAAAAGCCCAATAAAACCCGCTCAGCGTACCAAAATGTCACTTGATGCGCATGTGCGTTCTACAGCCTACATGCTCATTTGCTTAAGCCCCGCCTTCTGCATTCAGCCCGCCTCCTCATATAAAAGCTCTGGAATTGGACACACATGCAGATATGAGAGATCTGAACCAGCTTGAGGGTTCCTGAACTGCTTTTTTTTTTTATCTGACAGACAATTACAGACGACATGCTTTCAGAAGTGTATTTTTCAAACGACAGATAAATAAATTCAAATTAAAAACCATCATAAAATTCGCCATCTGGAAGTTTAGTGGGATATTCCAGTCTGAGAACTTCAAGGCAGACGTTGTTCTATATACTGATCAATCTACCGAATGACTTGACCACTGAAAGTCCCTTTATCGCACACAAAAAACAATCACGTCAAGCATAATCTCTGAATTTGAACGCAAAAACCGTTAGAGGATGCTGTGAGAGTTAGTGTTTCGCTGTGAAGAGTCTGTACGGTTTTACAGTTCCTCAAACCATAATGTCATGCAGACATAGGAATCGCAGCCACGTCTGGCACTTCGATTGGCTGATCATTTTTCCTGGAGCTTGAAAGAGTGGTTAACTACAACCATGTAATTCCGTACTGCAGTAGGGGAAGGATTCAAGTATGTTGCCCTTTCTCGCATGGAATGATAAAATGTCTGAGACTCAACCTTGAAAGGAAGAAAAATTATAACCTAAGTGCAAAGCGCAAGTGCAATAATGATGCTTCCCCAAAGCGAGAATCTGTTTTTTTGACAGAAAAGGTGAGGCTGACGTCTCCCGGTTAGGGAGATGCCATGAAAAACTTGGCACTCTTTCAATCCTAAATAAGGCCAGAGTGGGAGGAGTCAGAACTGAGGCGAGAAGTTCAGTGGCTCCGCCCTAAATGCTATGTTCTATGTGTAACAAAGCATCCACCATGAAATGCTCCAGCACTATGCAGACCAGTTTTGAGATGTTCGTCTCTGTGAAAACCAGACTTAGGACTATCTGCCGTACAGGTCATCAGGGTAATCTCGGCTCCGGCTTTCACTGTAGCTGTTGCTATGGTCATTGTTATTGTTGTTGCTATGGTTGGACATATTCAAACCGCTCGTGGATGGGTGGTGCTGCACATCATCAACTTGACGATCGCCAAACAAGTCCATCTCAACAATAGGAGATGCCCTCGCAACCTCAGAACGAGTTGTATACGGTGATGGAAGTGGGACACTGCTCGACCCTGAAGGCCCAGGAGCTTCTATTGAGTCTACTAAGGGTTCAGTGTGAAAAATAGTGGAAATACCGAGTCCAGCAGGCATCTCCGAGGTTGGATTTCCCACCCGAGTTGTCCTGACCGAGGTCTGAGAGCCACGGTGAATCCGATGACTGACCACGATGTTGTTTCCAAAGCCACCCATAGAGGCCATAGTAGTGCTGCGTTCCCGCTGGACCACGGCTGTCATTCCTCCTTCTGCGATTAGGCGGCGAATCCGAGACAGCGCGTCCTCTCCCGAGCTGGGCTCGGCTGCTGAGTCTATTAGGAAAAATCAGACAGAACAGTGAGATGCTCATTTCAGATAACAGCAAAACAAACAAAAGATTCAGATTGCGTTATAAATTCCTTCCTGTAGCACAAACAGTAAAGCACAGCGATAGCAACGCCAACGTCATGGGTTTGATTTCCAGGGAGAGCAAGAACTGATAAAAAGTATACTTTGAATGCAATGCAAGTTGATTTGTATAAAATAGTCTGCCAAATGCATGCACGTATATGTAAAAAAAACACAAAAATAAATAAAAAATCAGAAAATGGAAAGTTGTTTGTTTTATGGAAATCTATTCAGAAATTTCACTGGCTGCTATAGCGACTTGATGAAACGAGTTTTGCTATATTGCTTCATATATATGCACAAACATTAGCGGGCAGGATTACTTTATATTATTTATATAATTTTTATTTTTGTTGCTTGCTGACAAACCCTAGAACAATGCAAAAGCAGAATTAAGACAAGGAAGAACTTATTTATTTATTGAGTTCAATAACTCAGTTATTCAACTCAGTTTTAAGTAATGTGAATCTATAAAAATATTATTTTATAAATAATATTTTTTTGGGGTCGCATCAATCAAGTTTAAAAAGAAAAAGAAAAAGAATCACTTGAGATGAAGCACCTTTTGTTTTTGATGTATTAAATTCACTAGATTATTAAAAAAAAACAGGTTATTTAAAACTAAAATAAACCATATTTAAACTAAAAATATTATTGCATTGAATTTCCAGCAAAATTAATTATGTTGTGATCATGATATGAAATGAAATATACAGTGAAATAAGATTTTTTGTTAATGATAAAAAAACAACAACGTCTTAGCAAGTTATCTATTAACTCCCCATGTGTGCACACTGGGTCCCCCATTAAATCAAGAAAACAAGGGCGCAGATTTAATTAGACCAGCTAACAGCAGGTAATAAAGCACTTGAAACAGTAATAACTGTGTAAAGCCCTCAGCAGGACACAACACAGATCTCAGAGAGATCAGTTCAATCAATTTCACTACATTACCTGTGTCCGATGAGGGCGGAAGAGACAGGATGAGAAAAAGTGAGACAAAGCAGTTACCGTGATATGTGGCAGGCAAGTTGGTCCGGTTCAGCGATCCCTCTGAAACCGATGCCTGAACCGGTGTGTGCGACAGTGTGTGTGTCGTCTCTGAGTGTGTGTGTCTCTCAGTGCTGGTGCTGGCTGTCTGAACCGCTGCAAGAGTAACACATTTTGCAGCTCTTGAGTGGACATAATCATTATTACTTAACATGGTTTCAGAGAAATGAAATTATATATATATTATAGATATCTGTTAGAATCACTGTGGCCTTGAGCAAGACACTTCACCGCGGGGATTTTTTTTAACATTAGTGTCATTACATCTGGGCCATTTACTGCACATTGAAAATTAAAAATTATTTTGCTGGCAGCATAAAAATAAGACATCTTAATATGCGGCTATTAAGTATCCTAAAACTATTAATAAGTTCAATTTATTAAATTGAATTACTTAAAACAGTCCATTTCAATGAATCAAATCAAAATGATTCAATTCACTCAATGTTCATAGTAGAAAATCAAGTGAATGAGGTATTTCCATGCAGTAAAATCTTTTATTTGAGTAAAAATATATAGAAGATCTGAAGTTTAAGATCACATTTAATACTGTAAATACAAAAAAAAAAAAAAAAAAGGGTCAGGGTTTTAAAAAAATACAACGAAAGTTATGAAAAAATCTTTGGTGCATGTGTCATGAAATCATGAAAGCGTCAAACAAAATAAGAAATTATGTGTCAGAGTTTAGTTCATCTTCTCACTGAAATTGTTATTCTAATAGTATAATTTTTTAAATATATATTATACATATATAATATGATTTGTAGCAAAAAACTAAAGTTTTTGAACCCTGCTGAATATGTAGGGAAATACTGCTGCAAATAAATAAATAAACATATTGGACATTAAACATCATAGTTTATCATGTGAGAAGTAGGAAACTGCAAAATGATACAATCCATCAATCTTGCACACCAATGTAGGGCATCCGTTGAATCAGAGCATGGTCGATTATACAGTTTAGCATCATTATACAAAAACAGCTGATTATAGAATGGCCAATCAGAATCAAGTATTCCAAAGAACCATGCAGATCTCGGATTGTGCGTTTAAGACCAATAATACACCCAGACTTGACCAAATTACTAAATTCAACAACTTTTAAAAAAATACAACGAAAGTTATGAAAAAATCTTTGGTGCATGTGTCATGAAAGCAAAAAGGGGTCAAACAAAATAAGAAATTATGTGTCAGAGTTTAGTTCATCTTCTCACTGAAATTGTTATTCTAATAGTATAATTTTTTAAATATATATTATACATATATAATATGATTTGTAGCAAAAAACTAAAGTTTTTGAACCCTGCTGAATATGTAGGGAAATACTGCTTTTTAGCTTGTATGCATGTTATATTGGTGCATATTAATACAAATTATTACATATACTGATTTTATTAGTTTATAATCTAGTTTATTTAAAAAAAGACTTTTTAAACCAGTTTTTTTTTTACTGTATATTCTTGCGTTTAAAAAAAAAAGTGGATTTTATGCAAATTACATTTATACAAACGTCTTACTGTGTCTGGATGTGTGCGTGTTCTGGAAGGGGCTGGCTGAAGGATGTTCTCTCTCCGTCTGCGTCTCGGCATTCTGCAGTCGCACTACTGGTGTCTGCGTCCCCTGTGAGGTCACAGAAGGGGCGGCCTGACGCGGCTGCAGGCCAATAGCGTTCATAAGGCCCATGTCTCGGTCAAATCGCCAGCCGGACCTGCTGGTGCTGTAAGAAATAAACACAGATGAGCATTTCAGGATCTATGACTATGACAAGCTGTGACTTCAGATTCAGCTCATTTCTGACCCTGGGCGCTCCACTCCGCGGGTTCGGCTGCTGCTGCTGACAGTAAACAAAGAATCCGAGTTCAGATCCGGCGGACTGTCTCCATCACTGCGGAAATCACTGACAACAAAACAGATATTTTAGACTTCATTATCTTGTTTACACACCTAAGTAAATGACAACGTATGCTTCACATCAGGTTATTTATCACCCCGAAAGGATTCATTTTGCGATAATGGCTGGTTGATTATACATTATCCCACTTATTACACAGCTAAGTAGCAAATAAATAAATAAACACATTGGACATTAAACATCATAGTTTATCATGTGAGAAGTAGGAAACTGCAGAATGATACAATCCATCAATCTTGCACACCAATGTAGGGCATCCGTTGAATCAGAGCACGGTCGATTATACAGTTTAGCATCATTATACAAAAACAGCTGATTATAGAATGGCCAATCAGAATCAAGTATTCCAAAGAACCATGCAGATCTCGGATTGTGCGTTTAAGACCAATAATACACCCAGACTTGACCAAATTACTAAATTCAACAACTGAATTGCAAAGAACCAATGGAATTATTTTGACGTACTCCATCTGTCCGCATGGGCTGTGATCGGATTATAAACCCATCAGATTGGAGGAGAATTCCTTGAAATCGATGAGCTGCAGAAGTCATGGGGCGCAGGGGTAATGTGGCCTGTAACCTTGTTAAAAAACAATAATTGCTTCTTCCCAGTTGAACACCAGAGTTTCCTGCCACTAATGAAGAAGGTAATCTAATGAAAGGCGGCTTCAGGTAACATGGTGGTTTATCAAAAGTCCTCATATAGTCCACGTATCTGAAAACTGACACTGATCTGGGATCAGGAACTTGCTTGACTATTCAACTGTTGAAGATGAACTGCTGACAGACATATAATGAATCAACTCTCCGAGTCTTTGGCATGTTTAACTCAGCAAGTCAATATTGACACGGGCTCTGGAACACGTTTAGGGAAATTACTGGTTGTAAAAATGCGGTTTTCATTGCACTGATACACTGTGTTTGGTTTATCTGCAATTTCCATGGCTACTGTGCTTCACGGTGGCACTGGTTTTGTTTGTTTTGCTGGGTGGTGTGGCGTACTGGTAAAAGATCTGGGCTGGAAGCCATAAAGTTACTGGTACCATCCCAAGTAGAAGCGATTCACAAACTATCATTATCACTTGCTCTGTTGAAAAACCTAAGCTAGCTACAGAGGAAATATTTTAAGGCATCACAAGGCGCGTTTCCATTACCCTTTAAATTGCGAAAATTGAAATTGCGAATTGAAAATACGCCTAATGGAAACGCGTCAATTTCGCAAAAATGACCATATATCGCAAAAAAGTTTTTACGCTCGCATGAGGTGGTTTTTCAGGCAATGCGAAAAAGGATTAATTCGCAAAACTGCAATGGAAACGGCTTTCTCGCATTTACAGGTCACATGTCGTATGTAAAAAGTCATATGTTTATTCTTCAATATACTATAATCTCCAAGAAACACTTCATAAGTGGCCGCGCTCCAGTATAAGGGGCTTTCCCTACTATTAATACTTAGACAATTTACACTGCACACGTCTGCGGTGCAGTGTGACTCTGATACGGTCACTGAAGCTGATTACGGCCACTCAAAGCTTGTGTTAATGTTTTTATACAGTCTATGGTTTATTCCAGCCGTGCCACGTACGTTTCTGAAGCGGCTCTCTGTGCTGCTTCTGTAAAGATACACGCATAAGCCTCCTTTGAATAAATATAGCCAAAATCCGTCAAAATCCCACCAAAATCCGTTGCCGTGACTTATCGCGAGAGGCAAAAGGTTACGTTTTAGCCGCATAACATTGGTTAATGGAAACGCCGTCATTTCGCAATACTTTTTTTATCGACATTCAGAAAATATCGCCAAAGTTTTGCGCAAATCTGTAATGGAAACGCACCTACAGTCATGTTAAATATGAGAGAAATGGTGAATTTTTTATATTAATTAATCAAAAATATATGCCATCAACCACTGTTCAAAAGTATGGGGACAGTACTGTGTTTTGGAAAGCAATTAATACTTTTATTCAGAGGGATGCATTAAATAGATCAAAAGTAGTGAAGCCGTTTATAATGTTACAAAATATTTCTATTTCAAATAAATGCTGTACTTTTGAACTTTCTATTTATGGGGAAAATCCTGACAAAAAGTATCACAGAGTCCACAAAAATATTAAGCACAACTGTTTTCAACATTCTTGAGCAGGAAATCAGCATATTAGAATGATGGAGTAATGATGCTGAAAATTCAGCCTGACGTTATAGGAATAAATTAAATTTTAACATTTATTTTAAATTGTAATAATATATCTTATATATTATTGTATTAATAGCATTTTACCATATGCAGCCATGGCAAACACATGTATAGTACCAATAAAAATTGTTGCAGGTGATTATATTATCCAATATTTGTGTGATGCATTTTCATACTAGAATTTCATGCTATTAGCAATGACATGCTAACTCAAACTGTTAGAAATCAGTTATGAATCCTGTGTGCTTTGCGTGTTGCAATCTATGTAATTGGTCACTTATGAGATTCTAATTCAGTTAGGATGCTTCCTTAGCAGGCAGCTGCCTATGTAGACAATAAACAGCAAGGCAGTTCAGTAGGTTTTTGCAGCTATTGTTTCCTTAGGCATAATATTTTGTTCCTGTAATAAATATACTGTAATTTGCTATGGATAAAAACGTTCAGTTTTTACGATTTGATTAAGACATTCAAATTTGCTAAGGACTATGAATGTGGACCAGATGGTCTGTTGTTTTAGCTGGATGTTTACTTACACTGGCCTGCAGATGACCAGGTCACCTTTATTGGTTCCGTAGGCCAATCCCATGCCTGGCTCTGGAAGCCACCGGGCCGAGTTAATACTGACGTGTCTCCTCTGGTCTGGAGCCATGGGGTACACCACATTAAACATCATCTGCAGGATGCCAAGAGAAAGCAGATCATCAAACACAGAAAGCAGAAAAACAAAGGTTTAGTCAGTACTGTCTCACTTTTTATAGCTTATTAGCTTTGGTGGGTCTATGAAAAAAACTCACCTTAAACACCAGTTTGTGTAGTAAAATAAATTATATTTTACATTACTGCAGACATCTTTGATTTTCAAACTCTTACTCTAATGGAGGTCTCTCCTCCGTGTGGCTGCTGTAGACGAAACACTTGTGCCACCATGTGGTCGGTGGTGGGATGGAGCAGGATCCGTCTGGAGGCCAGTCCCACCATCACATAGCAGCCCAAGGGTGAAAGACTCACCGAGATCGCGTTTGGACCTGAAATGCAGGTTAAAAACAAATCTCAAAGAAGAATTTTTGAATGCTCAGGAATGGTCAGAGTGTTACTGCCTAAATGAGCTGCTGAGTTACTGTTCGACAACACTGACCAAATCTCTTGGTGTACAGCATTTCTCCCAGGTTATGGGGTGCGAGGGAGTACACGGCTAGGATGCCCTCATCCGCAAAACCACGCTGGCTGCTGGGAATGAACACGGCCAGCAGCTGCCCGTCTGCTGAAATATCACAGCTGGCATCGTTGTAGATCTTACAGTGAGGAACGAGCACATTCACAGTGGCTAAAATGAAAACAAGAAAAAAAATGTTTTCAATAAGATTAACAAACATTTTGTAGCTTCTGAAGAAGTTAAACAAGTGAAACAAGCTACCGATATTCCGATAATGTCTTGCTGATTATGTGTGCAAAAACAAAAAAACAATAATAATCAGAAGAATGTAGTACCATTACTGATCTCTGGAAGGTCAAACTTGGTGAAATCCCACCACTGCAGCCTATAGGTGGTATTGGCAATGTTACTGGCCACAGCTGACTGCCCATCACCTATAGATGCGCCTGCAACAGAGCATTATGGGTAGATCGATTTAATTCTCTTCAGTTTGTTCAAATTCACTATTCTTGTGTTTCTGACATTATGGGATAAAAATGATTGAAAGTGCTTCGTAAATTGAACAAAATAAGAAAGATGTGAAACGAAATGACAAGAAATAGAAAAACTGCAAGTTGTACCTGCTAATACTCGGTTAATGGAAGAGTGAGTGGCTAGGCCTGACTGACCCCTTTCATGGAAGAGTCCAGCGTAAGGCAAGTACTCTGGTAACAGGAACCTCCTTCAGACAAAAATACATATCAAGAAGGTATACATTAATAAAACATAACATGCATTATTAGTAGGGATGTTCATTTCGGTTATTTTTCCTAACCGACAACTGACGCTCGTTAACCGATTATTAACCGTTAACCGACAAGATTATTTTAAATTAGAATTGAATTAAATTAGAAAGTATAAGTGTCTGTGACCCGTTAAAAATACTAACATTTGTTTCCATGGGATTAATTTTACATGCGCAAAAAGCAGCAAACAGAACATGAGGATTCACATTGTCTTCATATCACATCTCGCACCTGCAGCGCTTCTGCGAGCAGAGAAAAACATAATAAAGCTAGGCTATATAACGAATAAATAGGCCCATACGAGAAATATATTTTTACTTAAATAATAAATTAAGAAAATGAAAGAACAATTGCAACAAGTAGCCTAGTATGCAGAATTTCGGTTCATTTTTGTGCTGCGCGAAAGGAAACCAGACGGCAGAAAGTGGCATCCTATTTTTCTTTAGGGTTACTTTACAAAAGCACAAAGATTTGTTTTTATTGTGAATGTACACAAATAAAGGCAAACCTTTTACAATTCCGATTATCTTTTTGACTAAAAGGAGCAGGCCTAGTTGCTTCCACTGTTAGAAGGAAAAAAATTCAAGTGATTGTGCTGGCGCCGCATGTGCGCACACAGTTAAGCATTGCTACCTTGACAATGCAGCCTGTTCATTATCATAATAAAATAGTCAGTCAAACATATGGGAAAAAAACACACTGCTCAGTTTAAATATGTAGTAAAATCTGTGCTGTTAAGTGTTATCACTGTACCGCCGTGATGTTATGAAAAACACTTTGTTTTACGTGGATATTGGAACGCGAGTGAAGTAGGCTACATAATAAATAATAATTTGCCATTCAAATACATCGCAAATATGGAAACATTTGATTTTGTGTCGAATGAGAGACCCAACATTGGTTTCAGTTTCGTTTTAGCCTAAATGAATTCGTTTTGGCTTGTCGTTTATATTGCTATAGCTTCGTATATTTTTAATTCTAGTTCTTTTCTAAATACTGTTAATTGAAAGGCTTTGTTGTGAAGTGAGGGGAACTAAAATAGCCTAGCTATGTTTACAGTGTTTATTATAATGTTTGTAAACATTTCGCGTCGGCATTAGGCCTATTTCTGAATGAAAGAATAAAATGCGACTTTTTTTTTTTACACAAATTTTTTTATACGTGTAGCGTATTTTAACCATGCAGCAAACCTTTTTAAATATTTTGATAAATTACTGAAAAAAAAAAAAACGAATAACTGATTGTATTAATCGGTCAAAATTCTTACGGTCGGTTAACGGTTAACCGGTTAAAATGAACATCCCTAAATTATTAGCACAAACATGTTAAAGAGGTCATATGATGCGATTTCATTTTTTCCTTTCTCTTTGGAGTGTTACAAGCTCTTGGTGCTTTTTCAGAGCGATGAGCTTTGTAAAAATCGACATGTTTCAAAAAGGCGGAGCATAGAGGAGATACAATAATGTACTGTATGTGGAAAATAATGTGTTTTTTATTTTACTTTAAACCGCATAAACACATTTCATTACACCAAATACACAAAATAATGTTCTTTTTAGCAGCATCATATGACCCCTTTAACAATTTTTTTTTCTGAAAAAGCTCAGATATCTGAATTAATTTATTAATTTATCTAAAGAAAGAAACCACCAAAAACAAAAATATCATCACAGAATGATATTACTGTATTTTTTTTTTTTACTCTTTACTCGGGACACTTAATATTGAAATGTTTATGGACAGTAAGATTTTTTTTTTTTTAAGAAATTAATACTTTTATTCAGCAAGGACGTATTAAGTTGATCACAAGTAACAGTAAAGACATGTATACTGTTACAAAAGATTTCTATTTCAAATAAATGCTGCTCTTTTGAACTTTGTTCATCAAAGAACCCTGAAAAATGGTTTACAATTTTCACAAAAATATTAAGCAACCGTTTTCATCACTGATGATAATAAGCATATCAGAATGATATCTGGAGGATCATGTGACACTGAAGACTCGAGTAATGAGGCTGGAAATTCAGCTTTGCATCACATGAATAAATTACATTTGCTCAGATATCTGAATTAATTTATTAATTTATCTAAAGAAAAAAACCCCCAAAAAAAAAAAATTCATCCAAAAATGAATTTACTTTTTTTTTTTTTTTTACTCTTTACTCGGGACACTTAATATTGAAATGTTTATGGACAGTAAGATTTTTTTTTTTTTTAAGAAATTAATACTTTTATTCAGCAAGGACGTATTAAGTTGATCACAAGTAACAGTAAAGACATGTATACTGTTACAAAAGATTTCTATTTCAAATAAATGCTGCTCTTTTGAACTTTGTTCATCAAAGAACCCTGAAAAATGGTTTACAATTTTCACAAAAATATTAAGCAACCGTTTTCATCACTGATGATAATAAGCATATCAGAATGATATCTGGAGGATCATGTGACACTGAAGACTCGAGTAATGAGGCTGGAAATTCAGCTTTGCATCACATGAATAAATTACATTTTAAAATATATTCAAACAGAAAACTGTTATTTTAAATAGTAATAATATTTCACAATATTACTGTTTTTACAGTATTTTTGATCAAATAAAAGCAGTCTTGGTGAGCCCAAGACTTCTCACAAAATACATTTTAAACAATAAACCTTTGAATAGTAGTTTATGACAGGCTATGTTAAACGTCACATATGACACTGACCGTGGGACAAAGCGCCCAAGAGAGGGGGCTGACATTCGAGCGTTGCGGGGCATTCTGTGTCTTGTCCTGTCTCCAGGCTCCCTGTGACCGAGAGCGAAAATAAATATTGAACACTTACTCAAAATCCAAAACCACTCGGATGAACAGAGGATTTACAAAACTGTAATTGCAATCGTACAGTAATAAAGATGTATGTATGTATGAGTGGGGATGCAATGAGTTTTATCAGACTCACTCGATGTCCTCATAGTCTCCATCACTGGCCTCTGGTGGCATGGAGGAGGGATTGTTTGACTGGCTGTCGGCTTGAGAGTTTGAGAGCGTCCGTAGGCGATTCTGTAGGGAACGCTGGCGTATGCTTTCTCTTCGAGACAGATACTGGATCATTCTCTGAGCATAGTAAGCAGCTGGAGACAGCCTGAGGAGATGTGGAAGAGGAAAAGAAAGGTCAAACTCTGAAGTTAAAGTCCAATAATCAGCTTTGATTTTGTACATATAGGCTTTCAAACAGGTACCTGGCAGGATCTGGGTATATGGGATGATCTCTGGAGCCAGACATATCATATCGAGAGAATGGAAACAGCGACGATTCCAACAACCTCCTGAGGCAATAGATGAGAAACAAATAAGTAACAGGAAAGACAAATGTAAAAGCACGTCACATTTACCATTGTTCAGGGATATTTGCAGACAAAATCCAGCCATTTCAATAGGAACCCACGTGAACGGGAACCTCACATAAGGGAAAAATATTTTCCATGCAGATTTCGCAACAGATTCAAGTCAGACATGCCAATTTACCATGTTTACCGGCAGAAATCTGCTTCGCTACACTATTGACAACAGACAATGGACCTTTTTTTGCCCGCAACATTTTACAGAAATTTCGCTAATCTGACCACACCTTAATAACCAAATTTAGTTCTTGTTCTTCCCCACCTCCTGAGTGAGTCCTCGTCCGGATTATCAACAGGCACCTCTGGGTTTAAGGCGTCTTGTGTTGCCTCAGAAGCAGCGCTTGCTGTTGGTTGCCGGTACACACTTTCCCACTGCCCCGTCTCCTGATTGTACACCAGACTCATAGGCTGCTGGCCCTGTAGACCAGAGGAGGCCTCACCCAACTCCATGGGCCTCATCTCAGGGGCCTGGGCCTCCACTCGTGCACCCTGACCTGGGTCCTCAAACGGAGGCACTGAAAGCGGCCATGATGGTCCGTCTTGTGAGGAAGAGGAAGAAGAGGTCTGACCAGAACGTTCCCAGCGCTGAGTGTCGTGGTTGAAGGTGAGGAGGTTGTGGCACGAACGGCAACGATTAGGGTGGTTTTGAGAGGGGCCAGCGACCGTGCCTCCGTTTCCAGTGCGGGAAGAGCCGTTGTGCGAAGGCCCAGGACGTTCTGTGTCCATACCACTGTTGAGGAGCTCCTGCATGGGTCCCGGTCCACCCGGCACCTCTCGGCTGCCACCGGGTCGCTCCAACTCCTGCATTCGCTCGTATTCCATAAAGTAACGGCTCAGGTTGCACTGCAGGACGTTGCGTATGGAGGCCGGGTTGTTGCGCTGGGTGTTGTCATAGAAGGGGTGATGGCCACTACTAGTGCCGTCGTTGGCTCGTCCACGGTTGGGTTCCGTGCCGGGCAGCACTAGGCCTCGCCCTTCTGTAGCAGACGTGTATATGGGTGATGAAGAGGAACCATCGGGGAACCTGTGCAGAGAGAGGAGATCCATAGAAGAGGAGCTTGTCCTAGGAGGGGGCACAATGCCCCTTCCGGCGCTGCTTTCCACCCCAATCGCACCTAACCCATGTTCATGTCCCGTGCTCAGCAGACTACCAGACCAATCAGCCCCAGGGAGACGCCCAGGGGCCTCAAGAGGACCAGGTGTTTGTGACCCCAAGGGATCAATAGTCCTAAGAGGCAAGAGTCCCCGATGCGCAGAGTTCCCTGCAGCCCCGCTGAACACGCTGCTAAAAGCAGACGGTCGGTCCGTGGAGGTGCAGGTCTGGCTAGGGGCGGGCGAGAAGGCAGAGGGGCCCAACTGAGTTTGCGGTTGAGGTGGATCCGAAGGCTGGAGGCCTGTCGGATTCTGCGTGAATAAGTTCCGCGAGGCAGCGCAGCGACTGCACAGACAGCCCAGACCCAAATGCTGCGTGCAGCCCTGTAAGGCAGGGCGGTCACCCGGTTCTGTCTGCACCGGGTACTGGAACCGAGGTATGCTGGGAGGCTCTCTGGGCTCTGGGGCGGGGCGGGACTGATCACCAACCTGTGCTCCAGAAGAGCGAGAGGACAAGATGTGCAGGAAATTGTGCAGGATTGGTGTCCGACGTACAGGTGGGGAGCGTAAAAGAGAACGTTGGCGGAACAAAGCCATCTCCATGCTGTCCATGGGGACATCAGAGTCATCGTCATTCTACAAAAACACAGTAAAACACTCATAAAATGACATTTGTAAAAGGAAAATGCACAGAGGAAAAAACAGAACAGCTATTTTGACAGGAAAAAAGGTTGTTTCTAACCTGCTGGTTGGATGGGTTCACAATAGCTGTTAAAAGATTATGACCCAGAGGGTCAAATCGCACCAACCTGGTCAAAAAATACAAATTTAGGATTAATTGTTTTAATGATTACTGGAAAGAAAATGGGTCCATTTTTATTTAGTTTTGACCACTATGAAATAACAGGATTGCTTCCACACCGGACACGTTCGGTCTCGCTGGCGGTCTTGACCACAGCAAAAGGTTCTGGTCGGCTCCAGTCCCAGAAGTGAAGTTCGTTGTTGGTGGCGATGAGCAGGAGCTGAGCTGTGGGGTGGAACGCTAGAGAAGCGATGGCAACATTACTCTCGGTGAACCAGCTTTCGCTACCACCCTGGGAATAGGGAAAATCATCCACAACAATCATTTAAACAGCAACGTTTGGGGTTCTAATGCCTAGTATATTATGTAGATGACTTGCAATTTGATCAGACCAGAAAAACCACCTTGAGCTGCTACCGAACGGTATTAAAATCAAACACAAAGTAGCTAACACACAACATAATGTTTGCAAAGGTGGAAGCTTCACACATATTGGGAATAACTAAAACACTAAACAAAACTGATGCTCACATGCAGGTCCCAAATGCGGACTTCTCCATCAAGGCACCCAGAGGCAACCAGGCCAGGGATGGTGGGGTGAAAGGTCACACACCAAGGTGTGCGTCGATGGCCCACTAAAGAGTGCAGGCACTTTCCTGTTTTCACATCGGTGATGTAGATGTTATGGTTGACGTGGGTTGAGGCCACAAGATTCCTAAAAAAGTAAAAAAAAAAGTAACTACAATCTCCGGAAGCAAGGGAAAACTTAAGTTATTTAGCATCTAGTGTTTTCTAATTTTTTTTTCTCTTAAAATTTAATTGTTACCTATCTGGACTGAAGGCCAGCAGGAAGGTCGATCGTGGATTATCCGGCAACTCTACTTTCTGTAGAAATAATTGAGACATATACATATTATATACATACATACAAACACACATATGTATATTTGCATACATATATTATTTGCAGGCATGATAATTTGGAAATTAAAGCTTTTACAGCATGGAGCCATAGTGAAATTTCAGGGTCAATCAAAGACTATAAAATAAAAATATAAATATATATAAAAATATAATTTAAAATAAATTATAACAATTAAGTTAACAATATTAACTGTTAGTTTAAAATAAATTAATCTAACAATTAAAATTCAAAATCTGCTAAAAATGCATGCAACGTAAAAATCAAACGATGTGGCAAGTTTGATGTGACAATTTTTTCAATGTACTGTACAAATTTTGAATTCAGCCTCTCAATAACTGTCAAATAATCTAATCTGTATATTTTATAACACACAAATAATGACCAAATTATTGCATTATTATTCTACATCTAAACAAGAACATTAATATTAAAGGGGTCATTTGATGCGATTTCAAGTTTTCCTTTCTCTTTGGAGTGTTACAAGCTGATTGTGCATAGATAAGATCCCCGAAGTTGCAAAGACTAAAGTCTCAAAACCAAAGAGATATTCTTTATCCTGTCACGCGACTCTGTTCCCCTTTCGGGCTCTGTCTTTACATTTATTTTGAAAGATGAAGCTCGCGATTATGGTAAGGGTGTGGTATGGTAACATTTCCGACGAGTGCTTGCGGTGTTCGGCCAATCACAATGCACTGGGTCAGCTGGCCAATCAGAGCAGACTGCGCTTGTCGGAAGGCGGGACTTTGTAGAAAACGAAGCGTTTGAGAGAGGCGGGACATAGAGGACCTACAATAATGTACAGTATTTGAAAAATAATGTGTTTTTTGAACATTAAAGCATGTCAACATATTCTGTTACACCAAATACACCAAATAATGATCTTTAAAAAAAGCATAATATGACCCCTTTAAGACATTATTCTGACTGTGATATCTTGAAATCGGTCTATATAGAAACGTCTGCTGACTGTAGGCCAGAGTGAATCATTAGAATCATTAAGGTTGATACCCTACCTGGCTCTGCCATTTCATCCAGCGCGTCCGGTCTTCCACCAGCTGCTGCAGGAGCTGCTGGGAGCCCAGCATGCGAGCTCCTCGCTCTCGACCCGACAGGATCAGCACAGAGTTTCTGTTCTGCACTGCCATTTTTCCCCTCTAGTGCTCCACGGCCCGGCCGGCCTTCCTTGCACACGGGCCGGACACTAACTCAGCAGCACGTCGGCCATGCAGACTAGTGGACAGACACAAAGGAATGAGCTTAAATCAACAAACAATAATCTATAGGTCAGTAAGAAACATCACTTATCAGCAATTCATTAAAAGGCAGAATACTTCTGAGACATCATTCACTGATAAAATAAAAATGATCAAGAGCAAGTTCATTCTCTGCATTTCAACACACAGAGACTTGCAAACTAAATGACAGCTGTCTGTACAAAACCAACTGATCATGCAACAAAACCCTTGATTCAAAGCTATAGGTGTATGCAATAAAAATGTATCTTCACTACAAACACAATAATCTGTTATAGGGCCCAGCAATCAAGTCCATGAAGCATCACTCTACCATCCTTTAGACAACAGATTTGCAAAAGTAAACCCTGTGGGTGATATTACACCAAACATTACCTTTGATTTAGTCATTTATAGACAGGTCAATAAGATTTGATGTTGCTGTGGACAATTAAAGCCCTATCAGATGCAGATGTGCTGAACCATGTAAACAAACAAGCCATTAAATCCACACAATGCCAGTGAAATCTTCATTCATATTTGATCAACAGCAAACCCCGGACCACAAAATATGCACATTAACAGTATTAATAAAGGCATTAAATTCGTTTTTTGGTCGTGCAACTAACAATAACTCACTGTCGTGCCTGCCCAAATATGGAAACTGAACTGAAGCTACTGTGTTAGCCACCATTTATTCGCTATAAACGTTTATTTACACATTTCTTAGTTCTAACAATCATATAACCACACATACACTATGATTGTATTGGAAAGCAGATTAAACAGCCAATTTATCGATATTTTACAGACCTGTTCTGTTGTGTTTGTCAGTGAAATGTCATCGAAGACGCTGTTAGCTTCTTAGCCTCTTAGCCGAGATGGATCGTTATTAAGCGACCTGGATTGACAACCCACCGATCCGAAGCGCCGAGCAGATTACATTCATGTCATTTAGGAGTATCTCAATCAAACCCGTCTGAATTAGCGGTACATTGAGAGATTGTATTGTAGTGGCTATCGGAGAAATGATGCTAGCTAACTGGTTTATGGGTAGCTCTGCGTAGGCAGGCATACTAATCGAGAGCGGACTGCATTGAACTACTTTAGGTCGGTTAATCGAATGCAGAGTGGATCGCCTCAGAAAAACGACAGGTAGATTGTGCGATTATTTGGGATTAATTTATTTTTATTCGCATGTTTTCATAATTTAGAAAGAAGAGTATTTTTAAGGTTTTAAGACATTTAAATTGTGTTTAAAGAAATTAAGTCAAAGTCCTTATGGCAGTACTAAGATACAGTGATTGTATCAGATCATAACACCATGGTATTTTGATATATCCATGTTTTCATAATTTAGAAAGAAGAGTATTTTTAAGGTTTTAAGACATTTAAATTCTTATGGCAGTACTAAGATACAGTGATTGTATCAGATCATAACACCATGGTATTTTGATATATGCCACAGCGATTAATGATTACCATATTCACGTGCCAGGGTTTTACATGATGGGACTCCAAGGTACTTCAAAGAATACCATAGCATTAATATGATATGTGCCATATGTGTCTATCAGTGCACTTTTTTGGTAGCAATGATTGTTCACAAAGTTTTAAAACAGCATAAATAGCACATTTATTTAAGCTTTAAATAAGTACATACTAAAAAGAAAACTATTCAAATTGTGCAACTGTATCAAATCACAAAGACCTATGATAGGATTGTGCTTTAAAATACAAAGATAAAATATTTCTAAAACATTTCTAATACAAAGCACTCATTTTACCATTATGCAACAATAATGACATTTTTACAGTATAACCTATTCATAGATTCATTAGTACACAATCATTAGTGTGACTACTCACATTTACTAATTGTATGCATCAAGATATAGTTATTTTATTTGAGAAAATCTGCTGTGCTTTCTTCAAAATCTGTGTAAATAACTGTGCATTGCTTCTTACATTCAAATATACCATGATATTTTGGAAATAAATATTTTAGGTGACTCCACATTCTCAAACAACTCTAGCTCTTCAGCAAGACACTTTTAAGTAATCAAGATGGATACAATATGAAACCCTTTTCACGTAAAGTAAAAATGCTTATTTAATTATTAATGCTCAGTTTACTTCATTCTCAAACATTAGTTCACATTTTTATATAAAATTGCCATCTGAGAAAGTCTAGTTGTGCTTGGCCCGGCCTCCTTTCAGGTAAGTCTTCCATCGTTTCACATAGTCCCTGAAAATGGGGGCACTGTCAATTGATGCAAGCAGTTGTAACTGGTTGATGTGCGTGGTGTGGTAGTCCCAGCGTGCTAAATTAGGGGCAACACCCAGGGTAAAGTGTCTTAGGTCATAAACCGTTCCAGAACCTGTGTCAAACAATGGCAACATGGCCTTGAGCGACTCCAGTCCTTGACTGAAGAGTACACCTGCTTCTCGACCAAGCTTGTTGCCCGCGGTCTCTGCCACATCATACAGCCCAATCAGAGAGTAGATAAAGCCATTAAGAACAAACGAACTAGGCGTTGTGGGGTATTCTTCATACCAGTCGTACTTGGTGCTGTGCTTTCTTCAAAATCTGTGTAAATAACTGTGCATTGCTTCTTACATTCAAATACACCATGATATTTTGGAAATAAATATTTTAGGTGACTCCACATTCTCAAACAACTCTAGCTCTTCAGCAAGACACTTTTAAGTAATCAAGATGGATACAATATGAAACCCTTTTCACGTAAAGTAAAAATGCTTATTTAATTATTAATGCTCAGTTTACTTCATTCTCAAACATTAGTTCACATTTTTATATAAAATTGCCATCTGAGAAAGTCTAGTTGTGCTTGGCCCGGCCTCCTTTCAGGTAAGTCTTCCATCGTTTCACATAGTCCCTGAAAATGGGGGCACTGTCAATTGATGCAAGCAGTTGTAACTGGTTGATGTGCGTGGTGTGGTAGTCCCAGCGTGCTAAATTAGGGGCAACACCCAGGGTAAAGTGTCTTAGGTCATAAACCGTTCCAGAACCTGTGTCAAACAATGGCAACATGGCCTTGAGCGACTCCAGTCCTTGACTGAAGAGTACACCTGCTTCTCGACCAAGCTTGTTGCCCGCGGTCTCTGCCACATCATACAGCCCAATCAGAGAGTAGATAAAGCCATTAAGAACAAACGAACTAGGCGTTGTGGGGTATTCTTCATACCAGTCGTACTTGTTCAAGAATGTCGCCTTGACGCCACGTTGTTCCGAAGTCCTCTTGAAGGGGGATGTCGCTCGGATTGCTGCACCGAGGTATGCAGGGTTGTGCGTCACCAGGTACGCCCTGACCAATGTCGACATGGCTTGGCCTTGGGCCATGGCGGAGTACCATCCGGGCTCCAAACTCTTGAAACCCTCTCCGAGCTTACGGGTCACCTTAATCGGCCACCCTCCATGCTCATCCTGGTTATGAAGAAGCCAATCACTGGCGGCAAAGAAGGCAGCCATGTGTGCAGTGGAAGACACAGTGATATTGCTGATAAAGCCAGAACCTCTAAGAACCAGCTGGACCACACGGCGAGGCATGATCTTGGTTGCCTTCACCACTTTGGTGTTGGACAAACCGACTCCTTTACGCAAATCCGTCACTAAATCGCGACTGACAGTACTCCACGAGGCTCGAGAGCCGATGCCATAGATGACCTCTCGGTCTTTAAAGGAAAGAAGGAGTGGACTAGTGATGTAATGGATGATGTAAGGAGGCCCCTTTTCTGTGGTCTCCAGAATCACAGAGACGCTACCATTGGAGACAAACTTCACATCAAAGGTCAGGACGAAATCTTTTGCATTGTCCAAGACCAAAGACACACCATCAGAGTTCTCTATGAAAATACAACAAAGTTGTCATCTATCTATGATCATCACAGCAAAACAGTCGATTCATCTGAATTCACATCAACAAAAATGTAACAAGGAATTCCTACCTGCTGTGACAAAATGGTTCGCAAACCCAGAGCGACCTTGATCCTGGAGCTTGGACAGCGTGCAACCCTTAGGGACGACCCATGGACTTGAGCCACCCTCTTTTTCCTCGGACATGCCATAGATCTTTATGTCAGGTGGCTTTTCTGTGAGGTTTTTGCTGTAGTGGCTCAGCCCATACTGAGCTATTTGGATGGGGTAGAAGTAACCCTGAGGACCCCACTGGGTAGAGATCGGTACACCTGTGAACAATAAAAACACAAAAGGTTGATCCCAGAAATGGTATAATTCTTTATGAAAGCATTTTATGAAACTTCAAACGTATGTTCTTTTAAACCAGGGTTGCCCAATCCCGTTCCTGGAGATCTAACTTCCTGCAGAATTCAGTGCCAACCCTGCTCCAACAAACTCTCTGTAATTATCAAGTGTTCCTGAAGATTTTAATTAGCTGGTTAAGGTGCATTTTATTAGCGTTAGAGCTGAACTTTGCTGGAAGGTCAATCTCCAGGAACAGGATTGGGCACCCCTGCTTTTGACATTTAGGCTACGTTTACACTAGTGCGTTTTCATTTTAAACCACATAACTTTTGCTACGGTTACGCCTGTCGTTTACACTACTCCGGCGTTTTAGACCTTAGAAAACGGAGACTTTCGAAAACGCTGCAGACCCCGTTTTAGTATGAAAACTCCGGGGTTGCGTTTCAGTTTAAACGGACCAAAACGAAGAATTTTAAAAACGATAGCGTGGCTGCCAACAGTTGCTCTGCATATCCTTGATGACCGTGTAAACAATAACATCATGCTCATTGTTGTACCTGCATGAATGGTCATGTGACATGCATTTTCGGTTGTGTAGTGTGGACGGAGATCGTTTCTGAAATGCAGTGAAAACGCAAGTGTAGACAAGGATCGTTTTCATTTTAAAACGGCGTTTTAAAATGAAAACGCACTAGTGTAAACAGGGCCTTACACTTGTTTACATTTTAAAAGAGAACATTATGTGAATAAATAACCTGCGGCTGCTCACCGTTACGTGTAATGCATGCCAAATGAAAATCAATCTTAATAAATAAATGTCGTTTTTTGTATCAATATTTATTCGTTCCTCCTTATTCATTTCAAATACAGTTTCTGAACGTCATTTACATATAAAAAGTAACCCTGAACACCCTGAGTAGCTGGTTCAGGTGTGTTTGATTGGGATTGGAGCTGAACGCTGCACGACGGTAGCACTACAGGAACAGGGCTGGCTACGCCTATTTTATGCAAACTACCTTCCACACCGCTGATGCATTTCACCCGATCCCGCACTTCTACGTTGTAGCCCTCAAAGGACATGAAGACCCCATCCGGGTGGTAAGGCTCCCTTTGGGCGTACACCCGTGAGTAACTGTGGGAGAACTCAAACCGTTCCATCCCATCATACTGCACCAGACGCCCGTAGACGTCAAAGTACCTTTCCAACCAGCTGAAAGGCAGATACACCTCACCCCTCTCCCTACGGCCTTTTATGATGACATCTTCATTGATAAGACAGTCAATCTGCTCGTAAGTGACTTCTCTGGATCCAGGCGGTGCTTCAGGGGCTTGGCCGTTCTCTTCGTCCTTCTCTGGGGTGGGTGCAAACTCCAGCTGAGGTCTGATCTGTGTGGGTAGGTCTTTGTCACGGGAGCACTTGTTCCACAGCAGTACAGTGATGAGGGCAAACACAGCACAGATGACTATCAGAGTCTTGTGATTGATGCGAGCCACCAGACAGCGCATTGTCACATCACAGCCATGCAGTGATAGTGGAACATCTCAGGAAACCCTTAAGGTCCTGTTAGAGCGATTCAGGTGCAGCATCTGCGGACAGAGATAAATATGGGTCCACCATTTTGTCATATACTTGGAATAACCCACAATATATATCAAAATATCAACATCTAACCATCAAGATCACTGGTATACTGAAGTCTTATGGTGAAGGCTTACACCTATAATAAATGTAAGTGTACAATTAAACGTTAATGTATAGCTACATACCATCTAGAAGCAACTTGCATGGTCACATTATGAATTGGAAACAAATCCATTTATTGAGCACTAATCCTTTCAGCACATACACAGGCGAATGATTATCAAATCTAATCGCATCACTCTAAATTGAAGCTGCGAGGGCTCATGTGATTTTGAATGCGAATGAGGGCGTTGAACAACATGAAGTGCTGTAAAACGGTATGAAAACATACTTACGCTCACATGAAACCATCGCACCGTCCGCTCGGGGGTCTATGAAGGCATAATATAGAAGACGACAAAGAAAAATATATGAAGCGAGTCCTCTCGCTCTAAATCTGCAACATAGTAGATGCTACAGCTGTATCTGATGCAGCACTGGCCAATGAGAGGAGACGGGCTTCCGTGGCAGCCAATTAAATGTCAGATTGGTGTGACATTAGTTGAATATTATGACTGATAATAAACGACTATTCCAAACTATTTCATCTTCCAAGAATCTCAAGGCTTTTAAAACGGCTCCATCTTATTTTGGTAAAATAATTAACATTTTGCAGACACTGTAAAGTGTATGTAAAATTTTGACCACAACTGTATTTGGTAATATTGTATGTAATATTTATTATTATTTTTATATTATTATGTCTTGGCAATGTAAACTGTTTATGTCATCAAAGCAGTTAATTTTTTTTTACACCTTTCTCAAGTAACAGTTTTTCATTATTTGTATTTACATCTTAGTAACTAATAATTCCTACTGTGCATTCTTGAATAAATTACGTCATACTGTTATTTACATGGCAATTTTATATGACACCAACTGCAGAGACTATTCTCTTACTGGAGCTAAAACTAAATAAATAAAATTTTTATATGATGCATAATATCCAGAAATGGCATTTCTAAAATCAATTAAAAAATAATAACTATAATAATAAAAAAACTTATACAAGTTCATTAAAAGTGTTAAAAGGTTACTTACACAAACACTGCAAATAAATGAAAACATACAACAACGTGAGCGTTACAAAACGTACAACATCAGACACATCGGCAACATCAGATTGTCAGATGATTATTTCCTACTATTTGTTAGATTTCAAGCAAATGAAATATTATAAATTCTTCAAAAATTTTCTTTGTAGAAGTTGAAGCCGAACTGCTCACACTGGGCCTTGATGACTTTGGCCAGAGCAGGAGAACCGCAGTAAAACACATGAACCTTTCCTTTCTTTTCCTCAGACACCTTCTGGAAAACCTGAAAATGCATTTAAACATTGAGAATCAAAGATATTGGGGATAATAGAATAGAGTAGAGTAGAGTAGAATAGAATAGCTTTTCATACCTTGGCCCAATCTGGTCTGCCTGGCTGTGTGCGTGTGCGAAGCCCAGTGATGGAATCTCTCTTCTCTTTCTTGGCCAGCAGGTCCAGAGCCATCTGCAGACCTATGGCCTTCATATCATTCTTACTGAGGGCTGATGTCATGTACATGTGCATCTCCAAAAAACGGCCTGAAAACATAAAAACAAGCATGATTGGCCATTTCAGTGCCAACCCTATCTCCCTCTTTCTTCGGTTCTCTCTTACCCTCTGGCTCTTCATCTGCCTGGTCCATCTCCAGCTTGGTCAAGAGACTCACAAACCACTCAAAGGACTTCTGATCTCGGTTGATCCAAATGAAGTCCACCTGCAGGAAGTTAGAAGACATTTACAAATTTCATGAGATCAAATTTGTTCATGTTTATTAGCTTTGATGCTATCTATACAATGTAAAAATGATATGATCATTAAATCATAGCAACATGTTTTAATTTAGCCAATTTCAACTGAGATTCAACAAGACAAGATTTAAAAAAATTAGTTGAACTGACTTGTACAACCAGATTGATTACTTAATCATTTAAGACAGCATCTGAACTTTAAGGAATAGTTGTTGCAAAAATGACAATTTTGCTGAAATAAATATTTTTTTCTCCTATTTATTCTAGTTTCCATTCGACTGATCACCACTCTCACCTTCCTCAGTTTCATTTCGTTGTCTTTGATGGTTTCACACCAGGAATAGTTGCAGTTGGGGTAGTTTTGCTTTCTCATGCGATAACTGGGGGAAAAAAGACAAAAATAAATATTACATACAATTTAAAAAAATTTGCATGTGCTTTTTTTTGATGCAAAGAAAACTTTAGTCTCACCGGCACATAATACTCTGCAAAATGGATGCAAAAGGAGTGATGCCGATTCCAGCGCCAATAAGCACTGCATGTTCAGATGCAAAGATCTGTCGGGTTGGGGTGCCAAAAGGTCCGTCCACATAGCACTAACACAAAAATTTACCTTGCTGCTCAGGAGCGCTGCTGATGGTAAACGGATGCCACTCGTACTTGGCGATAACAGGAATGTTTATATACACATAATCCCCAGGTTTGAAGTGAAAGAATGGAGGCCTCTTGATTACCAAATGTGTTACCTTCGAAACACAAATAAAAGGCAGTAGAGGTGAAGCTTTCAGCATGGATGACTAACTAAATGTTCCAGTAAACTAAACACACCAAAATATGTACATTGGCTCAGATTTTTACCTTTGAGGGCAATATGTTGACTTCAACTATGTACAGCCCACCCATGCGGGACACTGCTATTCCAACAAGTTTCTCAATGAGGAACACCACTCCTGGCACCACAAACCATTTCCAAAAGTTCGCACAGTGGACGATCAACAGGGCCCAAACCCAGATGTAGGAAAGATGGGACCAGTAGAACACCTACACAAAAACAAACCCATTTCTTGAACATATTATGCTTTGACAAAACATATTTGAATGGTATTTGTTTGTTGGTATGCATGGCTGAAATAATGTGCTGCAATTTGCAAACAGGATTCTTTGCTGGTCTTGAAACAATCATCTTTTTCAGCTCCATATTTTCCAAATCAACAGATATTCACAGAAGCGAGCATCAGCACATTCTTGCTTCTCATAAATTTAATCAGCAAGCCATCACCTCAAAATGACCACTGCGTCTGACGAATGTGCTGGAACACACCACCATTAAGCAGATGAGAACCTGCAGAATGACGCCCGTGATGGAGGCGGTGCCATTGACCCAGCCAATCCCAGGACGGATGGTGAAAAGATACTCCCACAGCTGATACATACCATCAGTCTGAGACATTCGGGCTAAGAACAGAGAGAAAGGGATATTGAGAAATATTCTTTATTAATATGTTGCTTTTACTACAGTATGTTACAAAGTCATATACTTTATACACTCAGTTGAACCCTATAAAGCCTACAGTATCATATATGCAATCTATTATTTCAGGATGAATACTGGACTGAAGCAACTTAGGCTTACTTAATTATCCATGCATAATTTTTGATGTATTAAATATGATACATCAGGCTAGTAGAGTATTTAAATATAATCTTATTAAGACATTAATTATAATTTTGGGAGATAAACAGTGACAACTGATATGTATATGCATTTTATGTAAGTAGTCTGTTATACTGTTATTAAGACCTCATTGATTTACAATACAAACTATCAAACTATAATCTTAATTTTTATTTTAATAATATAAATATCAGCAACTGTACCAAATTACTAATTTTTGCATATTTAATGTTGGGCCTCTGAATAAAATTAAGGTGCTTTTTCTTTCTTGAGTATGAGCTCCATATTTTCTTTTATTATTATTACTATTATATTTTGTCAAATTTTTTTTTATTTTTTTGGCCTATTATTTCATATGTCAGGCATTACAGGGTTAAGTAAGTAAATAATGACAGAAGTTTTATTGCAGGTAATTAAAATGCATGTTTACTTTATGATTAGTTCAAGTTCACTTTTTTTGTCCATAGAATGAACGTCAATGGAGTCCAATGTTTTTGATATTATCCCTTTAAATTAATTAGACCATTTTTAACAAGTTTATTACAGGTTACCAAAGTTTATGACGTGAGCACCAGTATGTACAATGCTGAAGATCAAGATTGCGTAGCCCACGATCTGATGCAGTAGAATGTTCTGGTCCAAAGGTAAGACCCTCAGCACCCAGGTGGCACGTAGCCACGTCAGACAGCGCCTCAACATCAGCACCTGCAAGACAAAACCTTGTCATTACAGGAAAATGAAATATCAGATGAATCCATGAGTTCAACTCACCATAACCAAAGTGCAGTTGAGATTGAGACATTGGCCGCAGCCCTTGGCCACCATGAACCAGGGGCCTCCATGCGCATTCTTCAGCATCGCGATGATGAAGAGGAGCACATTCAGGAGGGCATACAGGCAGAGGAAGAGCAGCTTGCGGCTGTTGTTGTGCCAGTACGCCCGCGTCAGGTAACGAGGAGTCTTGCATTTCTTCTGCTCCAGATCGGGAGGTTTCAGCCAGTTGGCGGCACTGAGTGAAAACAGAGAAAGCAGTATTTTTTTTTTGGTAATAAATTTGGTACATTTTGGAGCATTTATGTTTGATTGCACAGCAGCAAGTTCTGGTTTTGGTAAAGAGTTACTAGCTTCGAGGTGAATCATAACATTGCAAACTTTGATTTGAACTAAAACAATATTTGAAAACTGGACAAAAAGGTATTATGTAACAGCTTAAATGAGGGAAATAACTACAATCCCAACTACAAGGCACTGCGAATTAAAAACGACAGACAAATATTAAATCACTGATTTAAAGATATTGTGTATACATATAGAAACAACATATTTTGTTTATTGCAAATATGTTTATAGATACAGATGTTTAAGTAGTTTGCAAGCGAATATAGACTGACTATATCACATTATTTGCAATGCTTTATGGGAGCAGATGGGCACTAAAGAGTTATTTTGGTGCAATTTGCTTGTTTTGATTCTGGGACTGGTGGAGATTTCTTTGCAGAATCATGGGTAATGTATTTTTTCACCAGGAATTTCACTGTTAAACATTCAGTAAGTTTAAATAATGCAGACTGAGGGCTTCAGCAAAAGCACATACCATTGATTAATAACGATAGTTCACAGTAGGTCTGTCTTTAACAAGTTATCATTCAAAATCAATAAGTTATTGACTGTAGCACCTATACATCTCTATGCCAGGGTGGTGACTGTCTTAATGAGAGAGTCTTTGAATCATTCATTCAACCGATATGTTCAAAAACACAGATTCATTTCGAAACAAAACAAGTTGTCTTTATGAGTGAGTCATTGATTCATTCACTCAACTGATTCAAAAACACTGATTCATTCAGGATCTAAACATGGGCTGTGTCCGAAATCGCCCCCTATACCCTCATTCACTATTCCCTACATTAGGTCACTAATTCAGTTCACTAGAAGGAGTGAAAGAAAACGAGTAGTGAATTCGGACACTGAGTGCACCGGAAGGAATGCCGCTTTCGCATAGTTTGGGCTTGCTGTTTATTAATCATTTGAAACTAGCAAACTAGCAGCTCCAGTAGTAAGATTAAAGGATTTATCTTGAACTCTTTCACGGAAATTATGTATAAACCCTAATCAAACAATTTAATAATCAATTTACAATGAATTTATACCCGTGTTGTACATTATGCTTTACGCCATGGATGAGCGCTTTGTAAAAATGAACGGATTATTCAGCTGCGGGCGCCATCTTCGGGAATTAATTCGGCGCGTGACTCTCACGGTGCATTATGGGCATTCTCTAGCCGTTGAGCGTGCACCAGTTGTACACTCGTTTTTGCAGTGCATTGTGGGATTGAATGAGTGCACTCAAGAACGTCCACTATGGTTTCGGACACCACTAGAAATGGCTGTTCCCTCAAATAGTGCCCTATTTAAGGTTATAGGGGGCGATTTCGGACACAGCCCATGGCAAAAAAAAAAACACTGATTCATTCAGGATCTAAACATGTTTTTATGAGTGAGTCATTTAATCATTCTGTCATTCAAAACACTCAGTCATTCATTAATTGGACACCGCTAGTGTGTTGCTCAGACGTGCAACTTTATTTGATACTATTTTCGTTGCCAAAGGAAAAATACACAAATTAACTGGCAAAACTGTATCCAAAATATAAGGTTACTCAGTAGCTATTAACTTCTTTCTCACTGAACTGTAGTATAAAAAGATATCATATATCATTGATCAGAAAATCAGTGGTCTTGTGATTTTGCATAATCATGTCTTACCTGATGGTAAGGTTCTCCATAACCTCAGGAAAGTTCTCCAGCTCTGCCTTCAGCTCTTCAAACGTGATAGAGCCGCTGTTATCTTTATCTGCAGATTCGAACAGCGCCAGTGTCAGGTCATCCAGCTTTTCCTCAGGAAGTGAGATCGCACTCTCACGCAGACAGGATTTCAGAACTGTACGTAATTCATCTGGGTCTATGGAACCACTGCCTACATGACAGGTCAACACAATAGCCTAATTGAATTAATGGTTTACCGCTGATTGTTTAACAAAGTGTAGGGTGTAAGGCAAGTATGACATGTTCCTGGATCAACGTTGTTTTTGGAACAGCATTACAGTCAGCCAATCCTTTCAAAGTCCCTTTAAGTCATTCTACATGATTAGGTATTCTATAGTCTTTGATATTAATGATAGGACGGTTATGGTCCGTGTAAGTTAAGTGGAATGTTGTGCCAGGAACAGCAAGGTATAGCCCTATACATTAATACATCTCTCTCTCTTCACTCTTAAGTACTTTCAATTATAAGTCCTACTTTATTAGCATGATTGTGTTCACATACAATATAGCCAAATTAAGTCATAAACCAGTGTGCACAAAAATTTTAGCCCAATAAAGTTTTCCGTTTTTTATTCCTTTCCTAATAAGAAATGAAATGGTCAAAATGTATGCGGACCAGGAACATATTCTACTTGTGTAAATCACTTTGTGCATTTAACTTGGCAATCAATTTCTTAAAGCATTTCAGAATAATAAAATATGCATTGTAAGACAAAAATGCATTATGGGAGCGCTTCTCAAACTTAACTGTAGCCTAACTCTATTGTCAATATTCTGAGATTCACTGATTTTTTATTTATTTCAAAAAATTTTTTGTCTTGAGCTAAAATTATGACAAATGTGGTTATTCATTAACAAGAGCTGTTAATACATTAATCGTGATTATACTCCAGGATGTTTTTTGTAGGTAACGTCACATGTTAATGCATTGTTGTTGTTTTTAAAGAAAGAAAATATATAAATATGTAACAAAGATTTCATTTTCTGGATGCAGAATCTTGATTTTTTTAGCATTTAAGTATTTTAAATCATATTATATTGTTTAATTCTTTAAGTAATTATTTACACTTGTTTTAAATTATTCTAGTTATCATTTTAATGTAATACCATTTACCACTGAATTCTAAAATGAAAGAGTAAAAGATGTACTGTACACCTTACCATCCACATCATAGACCTGGAAGAGGAAGCGTAGTTTGTCTGTCTCACTGCCATGGATCAGAAGATCTAAAGCCTCGAGAAGTTCATCCAGACTGATGGAGCTGCTGCCATCAGAGTCAAACAAGGCAAAGAACCTCTCCGCAAAAAAAGACTACAACAAATAACAGGAGAAAAAAGGTGATCATATTGAGATCTTTTCAGAATAAGATAATACATTAATATTATAAATGTTTCCATGATCAGAAAGCTCACCTCTTTTACTTTCAGAGCTGTTTTAAACTCATCCAGGTCGATTTCTTTGTCGTCTCCTGCAATGCTCTCAAACTGCTTGGTGACCCATTCCAGCCAGCGTGAGTCTTCTTCTAGACTCATGTCTCTGCGCCACACAGTACACACACTGTATTAGCAGTATCAATTCATAAGATAAATGTATTCCCAGTGTCCTCTCAGAATCATATTTAGTCCATAACTACAGACATGTAAACAACATTTTGCGGGAAACATATATTTTGTCAGACAGTTGCAATGTACAGCATCAGGAGAGTGGTGGAACAGAAAGTCTTATAAATATAGATAGGAATAGTTTAGTAGATTAGCATAACTGTACGTGTAAATAATGGTTTAAATTTGAATAATTTATGTAGGTATGCATATAATGGTTTAAAAATAAACATTACTCACATTATTATTAAATAAATATTTTAAAGCACATAATGCAATTATATGTATATGTATGTATGTATGTGTATATATATATATATATATATATATGTGTGTGTGTGTGTGTGTGTGTGTGTATAGTGTTATGTATTTATAGATCAGTATATATTTGTGTATATATTTATATACAGTACATATAGCCTATATACACAAACATAGAAATAAACACACATACAGATAGATACACTCTTAAAAATGCTGGATTAAAAAGGGACAAAACCAGCTATTGGGTTGTTTTGACCCAGCGGTTGGGTCGAAAACAACCCAATAGCTGGGTTTGTCCCTTTTTAACCCAGCGCTGGGTTATATTTAGCCCAGCATTTTTTAGAGTGTAGATAGATAGATAGATAGAGTAAATGCAGCAATCTGTCCTGGGTGTAACTACAAGTTTTACACAGTGTCCCATTTAAGCAAGAGAAATCATTACCTTTAGATGTAAATCTTCTTAGTCTTTGTCTCAAGTATTTCCTTTTGGTTTTTAATGAAAATGCTCTCACAGACAAAAATGTAAAAGATAAGGGGAGATTTTAATGCAGTCACAAGTTGTTGCTGTTGCAGCGAGTCCAGTTAATCACCTTTCCAAGGAAAAGAGAGAGAGAAATAGAGCCAGACATACAGAAGGAGGCTGGGCAGTATTGTTACAGACATTCAGTATCTGGTACACACAAGCAGCAGCTGCCCCTGACATCCCCACGCCTGCTGAGCACCATGTATTATGACTACTAAACTACTAAATTGGACAAAAAAGCACTATAAAAGTGGTCCATGTGACATTTATGTCATCTGAAGTCATACTGTAAGATAAATTAAAATTTGTATTCACTGAAAACTCTTCTTAAAACACTCATAACAAAGAAATATGAGTGTAAAAAGAATTTTTACAGAAGCAACATTTTACACATTTTATCCCAAATATGAACCAATGGACTTGATAGCAACACTAATTTAAACTAAAACGGATATGTTGAGTAAAAAATGCAAAAAGGGAACGGACCACGAGCCACAAAAACAGTGTCTGTGGAAAGTCAAACATATACTGTATTTCACATGGTGGCGAGCCAAGGAACAAAGAACAACATCCTTCCATTTGTCAGAATCCCTCAGTGACATGAGTTCAAAGACACTTCCTTTAAGACTGGACTGGTGGAAGTGTTTGATAGGCGTTTCAAAATCTGAATGAAAACAGTAACAGACTCTATTCTGCTGTCAACGGGTGTGAAAGTGGAAAAGAAACACAAAACTGATATAACAAGACATTTATTCACTAACACTTCACTCAGAAATGGAAACATTGCATAAGGGCCAACAGATGGCAAAATACTCTTACAGCAGAAGTGGAATATTTCACATCTTATAATGAACTTCATTCAAGGAAAGAAGCATTAAAGTGTGAGAACTATGCTGAAATGTGCACACATTTTAAAGGCTCTATATAAATTCATCATAATGTATTGAATGTGAGGACAGTATCAGCAGGATGCCATCCTCTGTCACTCCAGCCTGACCCGTTTCCGTGGTGATGGGGGCGGGTCCAGAGCAAAGGCTGTTGGGGAAGAGGGGCGGGACTCTGGGATGTATTCCATACAGTATTTCTCAATGTATGGCCCAGCAATGTTCCACACCTGAATGCAACAGGCAAGAAACAATATGGGGTGAGAATACTAGTGTAAATTGTCTTGAATAATACATTTTAATACATTTAATAAGTATACTGTATATAGATGTATATATTTATATATAACATACATATACAAATATTTGGGGGTCATTACGATTTTTATTTAAATAAATTAATACTTTTATTAAGCAAGGACGCATTAAAGTGATCAAAGTGACATTAAATACATTTGTAATGTTACACAAATTTCTTTCAAAATAAATGCAGTTATTTTTAACTTTCTGTTCGTCAAAGAATCCTGGAAAAAAAGCATCAAGGTTTCCACAAAAATACTAAGCAGCAGCTGTTTTCAAAACAAAACTGATACTAATAAGAAATGTTGCTTAAGCACCTAATCAGCATGTTATAATGATTTCTCAAGCATCATGTGACACCAAATGTTGTCGTTTAAAACATAATTGAAGTACATGATTTATAAGCTATATTTACAAAAACTATAATGTACACGGTAATCTAATTAAGTAATCAAAGCAAGAAAATATTAGAAACAAAATGCTTAAAAAAATGATAATGTTAATTTGAAAAATTGCTAGGGTGTTCTGGGATGTTTCTAGGGGATTTCTGGATTTTTTCATCTGCTTTATGATCCACCAGGTAAGAAATATTAAATCTGGTTGTTTACAAAAGTAATACCCTCATGTTTTGTAGCACCCATTCATGTCCGTAGTATAAACAGTCACGCACCAAAGGTTAATACTTTGTGTCCGGGGTTTGTTTTCATATTTATATTGATGCAAATACTAAGAAACAGTGAAGCTTACCTTCTGGTCTACGAGTAGCCGATGTACAGCTTCAATGTCTGGAGCCATGAATCTGTCTTTAATCCAGGGCCTAGGGAAAAGATTAAAATAAATAAATATGAAGATAAAGATTAAAGAAGGTTTGCCAATTATTAACCTGATTGTTCAATATATTGGAGGTTTTAGAGTTAGTGTATCATCGTTTGACCTACTTTACTGTGGCACGCACAAGATCATACACTTTCTCCAATGGGGTCGTCGTACGTAGTGGGCGTAGAAACTCGATACCCTGACAGGCTGCTAACAACTCAATAGCTAGCACTGTAAGGATAAATAAAACAGACAAATTCAGGTTTGATATCTGAACAAATGACATATTCTGATATGTATTTGCAGATCAGTGGTCAGTAAACCAAAAAGTACAAAAATGACAAAATAAAAAGTGAAAAAAAGTTTTAAAGTGAAGTGACGTGTGGCCCACTCGGACCCATACATATATATATAGCCTCGGCTCTCTCCACGGCCTCTGCTCCCAAAGAAGTGATCATCTGAGTCCCATTGATCAGAGCCAGCCCCTGCAGACAGAGATAAACATAACCAACATTTTTATCTTTTATCACAGAACAACAGTACTGAACCACTGATCTGTCAGTCAGTCAATCTATTTATTAATCTATTTGCTCTCTATCTATCACCACCTAACAACCCCTTCAGAACAGAACTGCTGAGCAACCACGTTCTAGCACACAAATATAGCTTATAAAATCTTTCTTCTCTAGTTTGGAACTTTGCTATACAATAAAAATGACTTGTTCTAAAGCTTACAGTGGGTTCTAAGAGGGGCTCCACTGTTAAAATGGACCAGGCAGGTCAAGGACACACATTTCTGACCCACAAAACAGCTCTAAGTCAACAGCGATAAACATATTGACTGCACAATGGGGGGATTAGCCGTACCTCCTTTGGCTTCAGAGATATGGGCTTCAGACCATGTGCTTCCAAAACCTGCAGGCAATACAAAGGTCAAATGTGACTTTAAAGGCTAAACGAGGAGTAAATGTGTTTATGCATTGCTTGCATTATCATTAGGACAAAGATCTGCAACCAAAGCACCCAATGAGTATTTACTCACATATTTGGCATCCGCCCAGCCGCTCTTGGGCGACCACATCTTGCCTTCTCCCATGAGGCCAAGGGCGAGGTGAGAAAGAGGGGCGAGATCTCCGCTCGCACCCACCGTACCCTTCTCCGGGACGTACGATAAACAGGAGGCTGGTAAGAGAAACGAAAGAAAACGGTAAAATATCAGCTTTGGTAAAACTCTTTTGAGGGAGAAATTCAAAGAAACCTTTTGCTAATATTATTTCAAAGACGCGGCAACTAACATGAAAGTATTCTTTGAAATGGCACACCATGTTTCACATGCTGTGCCAAAGAAACCAAAAACCCCAAGAGTACTCTCTTCAGTTATAAAATAATGAGGGATGCATTAATGTACCATTGAAGGCATGGATCATGCGGTGCAGCGTCTCCAGTGAAACCCCGCTGTACCCTTTGGCCAAAACATTGATCCTCAGTGCGAGCAGCATTCGAGTTCTTTCAGGACTTAAAGGACTTCCCAGACCTACAGTGACATATAATCAAAAATAATAATATAGTACACAGAATCAAAATTGGTTCAACAATGTCAATTCATCGCAGGAATATTTTTTATGATGCGTAAATATCTTAGAAATGTCATACAAAAACATATGCAGAAACGTATTCATATACCGGTCAAAAGTTTGGAAGCATTACGATTTTTTGTTATGTTTTTGAAGGAACTCTTTTCTGCTCACCAAGGCTATATTTATGTGATCAAAAATACAGTAAAACAGTTATATTGTGAAATATTATTAAAATTTCAAATCACTGTTTTCTATTTGAATATGTTTAAAAATACATTTTATCCCTCTGTTTTTTCCGGTCTTCAGTGTCACATGATCCTTCAGAAATAATTTATACTGTAATATTTATACTGTTTTTACTGTATGTAAGAGACTTCTCAAAAACATTTTAAAAAATCCTAATTATTCCAGCCTTTTAACTGCTTGTGTATATTTCATTTGACGAAAATATGTCACACCTGAGGAGTGTGAGCGCAGAAGATTTTCCTGAAGCTCCCTGAAAGACAGAAACATGTGAGTTAAAATAATTGTTAATTTAAATGCAAAAGGTTTCAGGAGTAAAAAATGAAAAATATATATATACTTGAGCTTGCTGACTGGGATGACAGTCCGAGCAAATTTACCAAACCCTGTAGTGATGCCATAGACAACTAGAACATGAAAAAGAAAATACTGATGTTGGTCAAACTTATTAAAGCCCACACTATTTAATAGTAAATATGTGCTGTTTTGCACTACATTTTTACATTTTCAGAAGAAATAGATGTGCAAGTCGAAAAGATTTTTATGCGACATAATAATTCATATATAAAGGTTCTTTATTGACATCTATGGCTCCATGAAGAACCTTTAACATCCATGGAACCTTTCCATTCCACAAAAGGTTCTTTAGATTGTGAATTTTTTCTTCATACTAAGAAAAATTGTTCTATTAAGAACTATTTACTGAAAGGTTCTTTGAGGAACCAAAAATGGTTCTTCTATGGCGTCGCTGTGAAAATCTCTTTTTGGAACTTTTATATTTAAGAAAAGGCTAAAACAAATCAGAAGTTTGATCACTTACAAAAGAAACCACACATATGTCCTTTATGTAAGTGGATGTCATGCACACCTTTGTTTTCTTTCACAATGGTGTCCAGAAGCTCTCTCGATTGCACAACCTTTTGCTCCGCCTCTGGGCTCAACTGAGGGTCAGACAAAAGTGCTAATGCATTTCCATTGAGAAATATTGTTCATAAATGTAAAATCTTCACAGTCCACCATAAACCCACGTACCTTAATCTTATACAGGCCTTTCCCTAAATTCACTAGATCAGTTGAGGTCAGGCTGTTCCCATCTAGAGAAATGTACTAAAAACAGACCGCTGTCATTAATAATGTAGTACTGATGAGAGTAAAAATGCTGTATGTTTAGTAGAGATATTTCATACTTGCTCAGGTTCTCTGTATGCTCTTGTTCTTTTTTTAACAGTCACATTAAGGATATTTTCAGAGTTGTTAAAGTTTACACATGAACTGAATAGCTAAAAGCTGTTGAGAGACTTTCCAAAAGATATAACAATCATTTACATGCAAGTCTGTATTTTGTAAAAAAATAAACTAATGATTCCAAATGCGAGACTGGGTGGAATGTTATATACGTGATGAAGTAAAAGGTATATATATATATATATATATATATATTTATAAATCAGTTTAATGCATTCTTTTAGTGCAATCAATTTCAAAAATGCTATACAGTGCACCAAAAAAATAAGAAAATTGTATTTAAAATTAATTAAAATAAGATGGATTTTTTTTTTCTCATCAAAGAAATGAAGTGTTAAGTACAACTTTCCAGGTCCGCATTTTATATAATGTCTTTAAATGATCTTACTTGTGGGATTTTCTCAGCAAAAACTGATGTGATTATTATGTGATTATTTGCAACTACTTTGATTAATTACTTGGCACACAATATACTTTATTCCATTAAAACATGAAGATTGTCAATATAAAGATACAGATGTGACGTCCCAGGCTGACTTGGAATGAAATCTTGTGACATGGTGTCCCCTTCAATAGCTGAAGATAACAGTAAAATAACATGTTATTGACTCATCTTGCAATACAAGATTCAATATTTCTCCAAAGAACAATCTGTCCAAAGCCAGCCAAGAACTGAATGATTGATCACTCTCTCAACAAACACTGAACAAGTAAGCCATATTTGTAACTTTACCAAGTTCAACAAAGTCATTATCCTCAAGCACGTCTTCTACGGTATCGTCACTGTCCAGCAAGCCCAATCCCTGACATCTTCTGACCACAAAACGCACATCTTTGATATGCTGGATCCCTCCATTGTCGGGTTTGTTCTTGATGTAGCGCTTGAGAGCTTCAAAACCCAACCATTTAATGCTGCAGGTGGCATCTTTGCATGGAACAGTTAGCCACTCGTCCCGAACATGGACTGTGAAACGAGGCATCACGTTGGACTGAACAACCACAGGCCGGTACCTGAGGAGTGCGATCAGCGATGCAGATTGCTTCACTAGGTGGTGTACACAAAACACAATGGACCAATCAAAAACTGTTCTGTGGACCCCTCCTTTATCACAGAAGACAGAGTACATGGTGCTGTTTGAATACGTTATCTCTGCACCAAAGGTTCTGTGTTACAATACACTTGTCAAAAAGACTAGAATCTATCAGTCAACAGACTGTACAATTTTGGCATCAACAACAGAAATAAACATACATTGCAAAAATATATATATATATTTTGTTTACAAATGTAATATTATTTAATACAGGATCACTGTAATTGTTATACTGATAATAACATATCATTTGGTAAATATTTATATTAAATTAAAAAAAATTGCTTCTATCTATAATCTAACTATCTATCTGTTATTTTTTTCCTAATTTAAATATAAAATGCAATATATATAGAGAAACGAATGATAGATAGAATGATAGATAGATAGATAGATAGATAGATAGATAGATAGATAGATAGATAGATAGATAGATAGATAGATGATAGATAGATAGATAGATAGATAGAATGATCGATAGAATGATAGATAGACAGACAGACAGACAGATAGATAGATAGATAGATAGATAGATAGATAGATAGAATGATCGATAGAATGATCGATAGAACAATAGATAGACAGACAGACAGACAGATAGAACGATAGACAGACAGACAGACAGACAGATAGATAGATAGATAGATAGATAGATAGATAGATAGATAGATAGATAGATAGATAGATAGATAGATAGATAGATTGATAGATAGAATGATAGATAGATAGATAGATAGATAGATAGATAGATAGATAGATAGATAGATAAACTCCATTAAAAATGGGCTGTTTGTGAGATGCATGTGAAAATGTTTGCGTCAAATTTTCTGCATAGCAGGTATATTTACTTTTATGTTAAAATAAATTAATCTTCTGCAATGCTGAACTGTATAAAACCATGTCAACTTTTGGGCTAAAGGCTAGACATGACAGTTTTGGGCCAACTGTGGGGTGTTACAGCTGTTAAATGTCCCACAATGAGGAAAAACACAATGCTAATTCACGTTAAAATTTACATTTTTTACTTTTTCCCCAAATAAATTCATTAATTTATGTTGTTTCAATCCTTTTTGAGACAGCTTTCAATAAAGAAGCAGGTCATTCTAGACAGTTGGCGCTCCCTCCAGGACAGACAGTGAATGAGCGTGGCTGTTGGCACTATCAGTCCTAAACTAATATTATTTGCATTTTTAATGAATTCAGTGACCAAAATACCCTGACAACAAAGATTCAATAACCATTTAATGTCTATATTGAGCTTCCACAAAGTCTACAATGCATCAGCAACTTCAAAGATTATCCAGTGACACAGCCTTGACTCTGAGGGACAGAAAAAGGTGGCAATTTTGGCATGTTTACGACTGCCCGGTGACAGTGAGGAATATTTTAAGCAGGCAAGTGTGACATATTCTGGCAGCATCTTCAAAACTCTTCTCTCTGTCATCCATTCAACCACATACACCAGGGGTGCCCAAACTCGGTCCTGGAGGGCCGGTGTCCTGCAGAGTTTAGCTCCAACTTGCCTCAACACACCTGCCTTCAAGTTTCTAGTATGCCTATTAAGAGCTTGATTAGCTGGTTCAGGTGTGTTTAATTGAGGTTGGAGCTAAACTCTTCAGGACACCGGCCCTCCAGGATCGAGTTTGGGCACCCCTGACACACACACACTGTATGTCTTTTTCAAAGTATTTCCTTTACATATTCTCACATCTCAGTTTCTCCAGGCCCCGGACTCTCTGAAACAGGCCCTCACAATTTCATCATTCGCTATGTCCTGCTGTTGGCTAGACTCCAGCTAAAAAAAAAAAAAAACCCTAAGTAAACACAGAACCTCAGACGTTTGCTCCAGCCTGGGGCATGAGGCATGAGAGGAGGCCCTTGTGTTGGATCACACCCCTCAGGTGCAAAGCACTCTACATATTTTAAAGCTCTGGGGCCAGAAACATGTCTTGAAATAATTTGCTGAAATGTTCGTATTTTCATAAGGGGGAATATTATTTAGGGTTAGAATATTACAGGGGTTGGACATAAAGGGAAACGTAAAGTGTAAAATAAGGTAGTTGGGTACAATTAAGACTTTGGTATCAGAAAGCAAATTAAGACAACATGTGGCATTTGCTAATTAAGATAATGCCACATCATGTAAATATGTTAACATGATTTTAATGTGAAAATCACTTACTAACACAATGATGAGAATTAAAAGTTCAAAAATTAAGTTATATCCAATTTTACAATTTGCATTGCCATAACAACATAACACCTAAACAACTGTAAAAATTATGACACGTTTATAGCTCAAACAATACACAAGTTTCAACAACAGAATTAATGTAAGTGCTTTTATAAAAATTATAAGCTTCACATTTCTGATTTTAATACTTCCAAAAATTGGCCCCAATCACTTCCATTGCAAGTTCCCCACCATAACCTCTTTTTTTTGTAAAGAAAACAATGTATTCTTAAAAATAAATAAATAAATAAATAAATATTCTAGTCAACATTATGCCACAAAATACCTTTACAATAAGGTTCATCAGTTAACATTAACACATTAACAGTATTTATTAATCCTGGTGAACGTTAATTAACAAAAACATAACTGTTGATTGTTAGTTCAAGTCCATTAATTAATATTAACAAATAAAACAGTGAATTTTAATAATGTATTAGTAAATGTTGCAATTAATATGAACTGAGATTAATAAAGTCGTTACAAGCTATTTTCATAGCTAGTTTATGTTAACTAATGTAGTTAACGAACAAATATGGAACCTTATTGTAACCCATATTCCTTAAAAAAAAAGAGTGTTATTAATACATTTCCAATGCAGTGATGTCTTGCCAAAAAACGTCATTAGGCCAAAAAAATAAAAAACACTGCACCCATTCCATGTCATATCTTCATTTCAAGTGTTCAAGTGAGGAGCTCGATCCCTGCCACCTTTCCTTTCTGGTGCCACCCCCACCTCAAAAACAACACGTTCCCAAGACTCCAAGACTCCTTCACCCTCCTGGTCAAATTCCATTCACTGCTCTCACCACCACAAGCCCAATCACCAATCTCAGGCAGGACGTCCCTGAGAACATCAGCAGCTTTTTCTTTGCTCTTGCACGGCTAAATCTAAAAATGTCCTGGACGCGACCTCTTCTTCTCACCTGTCTCTTTGTTTTGTCCGTCATCACCTGTGAGTAACCAGACCGTGGTTTACTGTGCTGACCAAGGGAAGTGTTGATTTACCAATGTGGGGAACCATATAGTCCCTGGAAAGGGTGGCAAATCTTTTGGACTTACCTCAGCCGTGTTTTCTCTGTTACAGTGTTCCATGGAGCCGACAGCGCCGCTGTGTCCGATAAGAAGGCAGCCAGTCCTCAAGGTGACCAAAGACCTTCACAATGTTGCTGTAGATCTTTGTCAAGAGTTTCTACCCCTCATCAATGTTCTTCTTCACCAAAGGTGCACTGAGGAAGATCTTCATGCAAGAGGCAGATGCCTCCAGCTTCTTCAAACGGCGAGGAAAGAGGGCTGTGAAAACTCAAGATGAGATAAACGGTGAGGCTATAAATTGTGCTTATGTGAAAACTCATTATGTCAATTCAAGCGCAACCCCTTGAGCAACTGTCAACTACAATGGACAATCCAGAACGTTTGATTTAGAGAGACTGAGTACAAATGGGGTTTTTATATGAATAATAATACAAAATAAAAATTTATATATATAAACGCTACACTGTAAAAAAAATTCCGTAAAATTTACGGTAAAAAACCAGCAGCTGTGGTTGACGGAATTTTACCGTAAAAAATACGGTAGCAACGTTTTAGGTTTTACGGTTTTAACTTAAATTTACAGTTAAATACCGTAATTTCATTAACTGATATAATGTTAATATACCAACCTATTAAAGTACTGAAATCTGTTTTGTACCTTTGTAATACACTGATAACCACCAAATGCAGGAGGTGATGAGAAAGTCACATGATGAACCAAAGCCCATCACAAGCAGCTTTTAAATAATAACATATATAGAAGGTGCACAGTGTCATTCACACAAACACTAAACACCATCATGGTAACACACATGAAACTGAAATAATGCAATAAACATTCATTTAACAACATTAGGTGTAACACACAACCCTAATATACAAAACTTATAAGACAAAACTAAGAAGAAACAGTTATTTCAACATCAAATTTGAAATGTAACGCAGGGAATTCTGGGAATGTCAATAGAAAGTTTGCTTGTTTGTAGGTGACCAAATACTTATTTTACCGAGGAATTTACCAATTAATTCTTTAAAAATCCTACAATGTGATTTTCTGGATTTTTTTTTCTCATTTTGTCTCTCATAGTTGAGGTATACCTATGATGAAAATTACAGGCCTCTCATCTTTTTAAGTGGGAGAACTTGCACAATTGGTGGCTGACTAAATACTTTTTTGCCCCACTGTATGTTAACATGATTTTAATGTGAAAATCACTTACTAACACAATGATGAGAATTAAAAGTTCAAAAATTAAGTTATATCCAATTTTACAATTTGCATTGCCATAACAACATAACACCTAAACAACTGTAAAAATTATGACACGTTTATAGCTCAAACAATACACAAGTTTCAACAACAGAATTAATGTAAGTGCTTTTATAAAAATTATAAGCTTCACATTTCTGATTTTAATACTTCCAAAAATTGGCCCCAATCACTTCCATTGCAAGTTCCCCACCATAACCTCTTTTTTTTGTAAAGAAAACAATGTATTCTTAAAAATAAATAAATAAATAAATAAATATTCTAGTCAACATTATGCCACAAAATACCTTTACAATAAGGTTCATCAGTTAACATTAATTAACACATTAACAGTATTTATTAATCCTGGTGAACGTTAATTAACAAAAACATAACTGTTGATTGTTAGTTCAAGTCCATTAATTAATATTAACAAATAAAACAGTGAATTTTAATAATGTATTAGTAAATGTTGCAATTAATATGAACTGAGATTAATAAAGTCGTTACAAGCTATTTTCATAGCTAGTTTATGTTAACTAATGTAGTTAACGAACAAATATGGAACCTTATTGTAACCCATATTCCTTAAAAAAAAAGAGTGTTATTAATACATTTCCAATGCAGTGATGTCTTGCCAAAAAACGTCATTAGGCCAAAAAAATAAAAAACACTGCACCCATTCCATGTCATATCTTCATTTCAAGTGAGATCCTGCAGAGCTCGATCCCTGCCACCTTTCCTTTCTGGTGCCACCCCCACCTCAAAAACAACACGTTCCCAAGACTCCACCCCTCCTTCACCCTCCTGGTCAAATTCCATTCACTGCTCTCACCACCACAAGCCCAATCACCAATCTCAGGCAGGACGTCCCTGAGAACATCAGCAGCTTTTTCTTTGCTCTTGCACGGCTAAATCTAAAAATGTCCTGGACGCGACCTCTTCTTCTCACCTGTCTCTTTGTTTTGTCCGTCATCACCTGTGAGTAACCAGACCGTGGTTTACTGTGCTGACCAAGGGAAGTGTTGATTTACCAATGTGGGGAACCATATAGTCCCTGGAAAGGGTGGCAAATCTTTTGGACTTACCTCAGCCGTGTTTTCTCTGTTACAGTGTTCCATGGAGCCGACAGCGCCGCTGTGTCCGATAAGAAGGCAGCCAGTCCTCAAGGTGACCAAAGACCTTCACAATGTTGCTGTAGATCTTTGTCAAGAGTTTCTACCCCTCATCAATGTTCTTCTTCACCAAAGGTGCACTGAGGAAGATCTTCATGCAAGAGGCAGATGCCTCCAGCTTCTTCAAACGGCGAGGAAAGAGGGCTGTGAAAACTCAAGATGAGATAAACGGTGAGGCTATAAATTGTGCTTATGTGAAAACTCATTATGTCAATTCAAGCGCAACCCCTTGAGCAACTGTCAACTACAATGGACAATCCAGAACGTTTGATTTAGAGAGACTGAGTACAAATGGGGTTTTTATATGAATAATAATACAAAATAAAAATTTATATATATAAACGCTACACTGTAAAAAAAATTCCGTAAAATTTACGGTAAAAAACCAGCAGCTGTGGTTGCCGGAATTTTACCGTAAAAAATACGGTAGCAACGTTTTAGGTTTTACGGTTTTAACTTAAATTTACAGTTAAATACCGTAATTTCATTAACTGATATAATGTTAATATACCAACCTATTAAAGTACTGAAATCTGTTTTGTACCTTTGTAATACACTGATAACCACCAAATGCAGGAGGTGATGAGAAAGTCACATGATGAACCAAAGCCCATCACAAGCAGCTTTTAAATAATAACATATATAGAAGGTGCACAGTGTCATTCACACAAACACTAAACACCATCATGGTAACACACATGAAACTGAAATAATGCAATAAACATTCATTTAACAACATTAGGTGTAACACACAACCCTAATATACAAAACTTATAAGACAAAACTAAGAAGAAACAGTTATTTCAACATCAAATTTGAAATGTAACGCAGGGAATTCTGGGAATGTCAATTTACGGTTATTCACTGTAAATTATACGGTATTTTTCACTTCCAAAAACGGTATACTACCGTAAAATTGATGTCCAATACATGTAATGTCCAATACAGTTTTTCACAGTATATAGTAGGGGAATTTACCGTTAACCATTTAACAGGATTTTACTGTAGCATTTTTACAGTCTTTTACCGTTAAATTCACGGTCATTTTTTACAGAGAATTCATTCAAAAAACATTACAAAAATCTTACTGACCACAAACTACTAAACCAAAAAAAAAAAAAAAGTCACAATTTGAAGTAAATTGTCATCAATCACGTCACTTTTGTGGCTTCTAGGACTGTTTGGTCAGGTTTGCTAGTGTAAAACAACAAATAAAGAGCCCTTTTAGTCGTGGCTAGCACTGGCCACACAGGTGCTGCGTTTTGAGCCAGCTGAGGAATGTAAAGGCGGTGAACCGCAGCACATAGCAGGAACCACAGGGCAGGCTGGAGAAAACCAGCCTTCAGTCTTCAACTCCTGCCAGTGCCGGAGGAGGGGCTCTGCTGTTTTTTCAAGCCTTTCATTTGGCTTAGACCTGGTCTGAGATTGTTAGTTTATGGTTATGGGCTCACCAAAAATAATGTTTGACTCACCTGTGGGAATTCAAGACTGTGTATTCAAATGGTGAGGAGAGGATCTGGACAAGATAATTTTTTTGGACTTACAATAAAATAATATTAATTAGAATGCAGCTTTGGGGGTTTATAATTAGCTGCTCCTGTCACACCAAATCAGGTGATCCTATTAGCCTACACTCTAAAAAATGCTGGGTTAAATACAACCCAGTGCTGGGTAAAATAGGGACAAACCCAGCAATTGGGCTGTTTTGACCCAGCGGTTGGGTTACTACCCAGATGGTTGGGTTAAACATTTAATCCAACCGCTGGGTCAAAACAGCCCAATTGCTGGGTTTGTCCCTATTTTACCCAGCACTGGGTTGTATTTAACCCAGCATTTTTTAGAGTGTATGTAATACAAACAGTGATGTAATCACAAACAGCCTTTCCTTATGAATAGTGAAACTGAACTGTGTATTTTATATCATGAAGTGAGGATAAATCGTATTTAGTTAAAATATGGTATAATAAAAATATGATTCAACAACAACAACAAAAAATGTTAAAAGCTCTTCTGAATCTTATCATTAGCATATTTCTCATTTTATTTCTTTCTCTTTTTCTTCCTCTCACATTTTGTTGTCTTATTAGCTGAGCAGAGACAGAGGCTGGCTGCAGATGCGAGAAGGAGGGAGTATCATGAGGAACAGACAAATGAGTTTGAGAGTTACGCTGAAGAGGAGCACGACGGTGAGTCTACACAGCGAGCAAACTCAAATCATTCACCTTGGCGGCCATATTGGATCAAGCAGTGTTAGTAGCGTTCTGAGATCATTCATCCAAGTAAACAGGATTACGCATAAACATAGCTGAACCTTGTAGGGTTTTACAAAACAGGTTTACCAAATCTAATTAAGCACAACAACAACAAAACAAGATTATATGACTTAATAAAACGTATTATAAATAAATATAATACATATTAAAAATGGAATGAATTATATATTATATTTAATCTTAACTACATTTTAAATTCATTTTAAGATTACTTTTCATGTTTCATGTCACGTAAATACATTTCACGCCCAACTTATTTATTTGTACTGGCTTTTCTTTAGACATGATTACAACATTTCATTATGCATTCAGTTATTTTGTGATAGATTTGTTTCATATTGTTTTATTTTCATGAGGTTTTTCATTTTAAGGCATATTTAATTTCAGGTGGTATTTCATGTCTTTAATAAATACATTTGTTTATTTACTTATCCCTTTATTTTAATGTTCATTTATTTATTGTAACATGCCGTATTTAATAATTTCAAAGTTTTACCATTTTTTTTTTATAAAAATCATTTTTAGTTTAATTTAATACAATTCTGCCATTATTTACTCTAATATGGTTTTAACATCTTGCCTACACTTTTAAATATAATGGGAAAAAATAGACTGAAAAGGATTATCTATAAATAATTTATATAATAGAATAGGCTATTTTCATATTCAGTTATCATATGTAACATAATACAACACTAACAGCATGTAATAAACCTTTATTTAAACATGTCTGCCTTTAATGTTTATACAGTATACATGCTAATCACGTACATGGGCATGTTAGTGCAGTATAGCATCAAATATTTACACATATTATATCTGGTACTCTGTAGGCCTGTGTGTAAATATCTGAATACAGAGTTAAAATCAAAATTCCTTCATTTTTACTCTTCTCCAGAGCAAGACGAGCGCACCAGAGAGAAGACAGAGCAGTGGAGAGAGTTTCACTACGACGGCCTTGACCCATCTTACGAGTACAACCGACACACGGTCTAAAACAGAGGATAACTACAGGAGAACGGGTACAGAGCTTTACAGTACTTTACAGCATATTTCTGTAAAGGCGTTTTGGCACAATGTCTGCAGTAAACAAGCACACAATAGCGCAAAAGAACGTAGCCTTATAGGCCTATGTGTATTTATGCATGCAGAGCATATGTAATCCATGTATAATAGTTCTCTAAAAAGATGTACATTTATTCATAGGCTTTTATAACCCTTACTCTACTAATAACTTGGTTATTTTTATGGCTAGTTTAAAATGTATTGTACATTTCGTCACACACACTATAATGACAAAAGTCATTGCACAAGTTACAGAAAATCTGTAACAGTCTTGTTAATGAGTATTATTTTTCAAAGAATTTAACCCGATTTGTATTCGTTTTGTGCTGGGATAATGTAAAGTGCTACATTTAATACAAAAAATAGAGTTCTTTTAGTTTTGAATGAGTCTGGACAACAATAAAACTAGTGTTTGTTATCTTGGTCTTTAATGAAAATGTGAAACCATACACTCACCACAGAACAAATCTACTAAAGAGAAAACACTGCTTACATCATTTCTGCGTCCCCTGATTGAAAGAACCAGCACTCAGCTGCTAAATTCAGAGGGCCGGTATGAAGACATGCAAGATTGAGAGCAGAAACTGTTTGAATCTCTCACGGTCGTATATCAGTGGACACAGCATATCAAAACGGCTTCAGCTAAACTGGAAAACTGCATGTTTGTATTCGTACACTCGACAATGTGTGAAATTCTAGTCGTTTTTCGCTTCACTGAAACACAAAATCAGCAAATACTAATAACCGTCACTGAAGCTGGTACTTTTCCTATCGAGCTGTGATAAAACAAACACGTTATTGGACAAGCGTTCATCAATCTTCTCATTAAAACACAATTAAAAGAACAAAATCATGATAACAGTTTACATTACAGTGTCTTTATTACATATATTTAATAATAATGTACTATTAATAATAGTAATTTGAGTGGCAATAGCAATAAATACTTGAATTTACACTGCGCAACATAATCACTGCAATGTAAAGTGTGACCAAGAGTCGTTTTAAAAAAGCAAAGCTTACAAAATAAATCCAAAACATACACAAAACACTTTTAAAAAGTGCTTTTCGCCACCCTTTCATACCTCCAAAAACAGTTGACACACAAATCACTCCAGATTCTTTCACTGATATTAACAAATTGCTGATAAAACCATTAAACTGCACAATTCCGTTTGTTTATGCAATATTCACATCCTTCATTCTCTCATTAATAAATGCCAGAGGCATCCAGGACCGAATTTCAAGTTCATACGTATTGGATGACAGTAAACCTGGCTATTGGTTTAAAGGTGACATATCATGAAAATCGGACTTTTCCAGGTTTGAAGTGCTATAATCAGGTCCCCGGTGCATCTACCAACCAAGGAAACGTGAAAAAGATTAACCCAGTAACTATGTTTTGGGACGCCTTTTTCTGCAAGCGTCTGAGAAAAACTGGTTCGACTGTGGACAAAGGAAGTTATCGTTAAATAGAAGAAAACACGTCTTTCCACTAAGTGCAACAGTCAAGTGAGCAGTCTGACAGGAAGTGATGTCATTTGGAGCCAGTGATGATGGTAGTGACCGTGGATGGCCGTGTGTGCCGCTCGGGCGTCCCCGAGGAAGAGTTTGCCGCTTGCATGGAAGAACCTAGACAAAGATAACACCCTCTTCAAGGGCTGTTGGACAATACGACATAATACAACAAAAAGCACATCACTGGTGATGAGTCAATCAAGTTGGTCAGCAAAAGTCTTGTGAGTTGTGAGTTTCATGAAGTATAAAGTATTAAGGCAAAAACTTACAGTCGTTGCGGTGGACTGAGGAAACATCGACCGACTGACTCTTCCCTGGCATGGATGTTGGATTCTGCTTCCTGTGTTGAGAGGAATCCATACTGCTGCCGAGCTGAAGACGCCTCATATGTCTGATCACTGCGGTAGCGTTGAACGCTTGCTGTGAGGAGAGAAGAATATAGAGAATACAGAATTTCCTATTTCTTACATGTTGTTCAAAGTAAAGTTTCTCTGAAGGAGGAAAGGAAGTGGTCACTTACTCGCCATTTAGCTTTGGCAAAGTTCTTCTTCATCTGTCGGCTGACTGATTCGTGGATGTTCTTACAGAGCGCAGTATCACCAGCTATCCTGCAAGCAGAAGAAAGTCAGCGGTTGGACTTCCTGCAGTATCATCCAGCATCCATGAGGAGGCAGAGTCTTATGATATGTGACCATATAGGAGTATACATTGCATCACTGAGATGCTATTGTTTCATTAATATTTTGAACACTCTAAAACAAAATGCTGGGTTAAAAAGGGACAAACCCAGCTATTGGGTTGTTTTGACCCAGCTATTGTTGTACCAAAAAAGTGATAGTAAAGGCTTTTATAATTTTACAAAATATCTATATTTCAAATAAATACTGTTCATTTGAACTTCCAATTTATCAAAGAATCCTGAAATGGCACAAATTTAGCATATTAGAATGATTTTGTGACACTGAAGACTGAAGTAATGCCTAATTACCTAATAACCATAATTACACTCACCTGATGTAAATGAGCACAACAGCATTATTATAGTGAACTAAAACTAAACTAAAACCATAAAAAATTAATTTAATTTTATTTCAGCTAGTGACACTTCTCATTTCAACTTGATATACTAAAATCAGTAAAACTAAAACTGAAATACAAATGAATAAAAACTGTACAGACAAAAATTTACAAAAAATGGAAAATATAAAAAAAATAAGCTTCACTCTAAAAAATGCTGGGTTAAATATAACCCAGCGCTGGGTTAAAAAGGGACAAACCCAGCTATTGGGTTGTTTTGACCCAGCGGTTGGGTTCAAAACAACCCAATAGTTTTTATTCATTTGTATTTCAGTTTTAGTTTGACTGATTTTAGTATATCAAGTTGAAAAGCTTGTCACTAGCTGAAATAAAATAAAATAAACTTTATTTTATTTCAATTAACTTTTTATGGTTTTAGTTTAGTTTTAGTTCACTATAATAATGCTGTTGTGCTCAATTACATCAGGTGAGTGTAATTATGGTTATTGCAATATTATTATATAATATTGCAATATAATAACTAATATTATATAAAATATGTAATTATATATATGAGATACAGTAAGATTTATATATATTTATCTTTTATGCTCACCATGACTGCATTTATTTGATCTAAAATGCATGTACAATAACCTTTTTATTTGAATATATTTTAAAATGTAATTTATTCCTGTGATGCAAAGCTACATTTTCAGCAGCATTACTTCAGTCTTCAGTGTCACAAAATCATTCTAATATGCTAAATTTGTGCCATTTCAGGATTCTTTGATAAATTGGAAGTTCAAATGAACAGTATTTATTTGAAATATAGATATTTTGTAAAATTATAAAAGCCTTTACTATCACTTTTTTGGTAAACGTAATGCCTCCTTGCTAAATAAAATTATTAATTTCTTTAAAAAAAAAAAAAAAAAAGAAAAACTTACTGAATCTTACTGAAAATCTCCCCAAATTTTTTAACTTTAGTGTGCATATAAATGATTGCATAGTATATAACACTTTTAATTTGCAAAAAAGGCCTAATTTATACTATTATTATTTTTCATCGTATTATTTATCAGTGTGACAATTTCATGACAAAAAAGTAGATTGTCCCCAGGTCTCATTACTGTAATGCATGTAAATAATGATCATATTATAGTATAATATAACACAGTACGGATGATTGGGCCATTTTTCCCAGTCATTCAATCACAAAAAAAGTGTCCTAATTTACACAAAGTCTGTCTATATTATTTGAATTGATATAATATTTAAAAGTATCCATGCATCATGGTGTGAACATGTTTAATTTATGTTGATTGTATTGGGAATAATGAATTTCAAACTCAAAAGGAAAACATTTGAACTCAGTAATGAGCATTAGGGAAGCAGAGAAATATGCTTAATGTTACTGAGAGCAACTAAAAGCTTAAACCTGCAGCAACTGATATTACACCAGGGTTTTTCATGAGAAAGGCCGTGAAGACGTTGTGTCTATATTCCTGGTCGCTCACCATGGATGCCGAAGAGCCTCTTCACAAGTGAACCTCTTTTCTGGATCTTTCTGCATCAGGTTATTAATGAAGTCTTTAGCTATGAAACAACACAAATGTGAAAATAAAGAAACCTGAATCAGTTACACAAGGGCGCAGTTCTAATTGTGAAAAAATGACACCCTCCTACACTTCCCCAGACACCAGAGAACCGCTCGTGGTGTGGGTGTTGAGTTGTTATTTTCAAACGATGCCGATTCGCCCAGCGCCAGATAATGCTTTTCAACTGTTGATTTATATCTGGCTGCAAAACATCAGTCTTACTTTTGAAAAACCCTCATTAAAGTGTTGCTCATGGGAAAAAACAAAGTCGTGACTGTCAGAGACAAGAAAACACAAGCAACCCAAGTCATACTTAATGATGGCATTTAAGAGACAAAAAGAGGTGAAGAAGGGTGTCAACGAATAAATGTAAGAGCTTACGTCATTAAAGGGATAAATCACCCAAAAATGAAAATTCTCAGAAACTAATCCGTTTCAGGTCCGATTAGCTTCCATAGTATGGACAAAAATACTATGGAAGTCGATGGGACCCAATGAGTCACCAACATTCTTTAGAATATCTTCTTTTGTGCTCTGGAATGAGATGAGGGTGAGTAAATGATGACAGAATTTTCATTTTTGTCTGTTTAACTATAATATATGATTCACTTCGCAGTGATTTCCAACGCCATACACACCTGAATCAGAAATATCGTCCCAGTACGGGGAATCAAACTCGTATTCTGCCCTCAGTATTTGCTCAAACAGTTTGGAGTCATTCTCGTCATAAAACGGAGGGTATCCACACAACCTGAGGAGGTTGAGGATACAACAGTGGTCAGTATTTTAACCTAAAGTCTTCTTTTCAAGATAATGAATGTAAAAATAGTTTGGAAAAAAGCCAAATGTGTATCACATGTGGTAAAAAATACTCACAAGATGTAAGCAATAACTCCGATAGACCAGCAGTCCACAGCTTTGCTGTAAGGCTTCTGTGCTAATACCTCTGGAGCTAAAGTAATAAAAGAGAGAGAAACCGAATGAAATGATACATTTAATAAAGTGTAAAAGGGTAATTAAAGGATAATTGACCCCAAAACAAATTTGATCATCATTTTGATCATCATGTCAGGATTGCAAAATATAAACTTGCAATTTTGAGGAAAATTCAACAATTGCAAGATGTTGACTCACAATTGTGAGAAAAAAGTCTGAATTGTGAGATAAAAAGTCATTTATTTATTTTTTCATCCTGTGGCGGAACCAAGCCTTCATGAATGTCATTTCAAAACCATATTTTTCCTAATTTGATTTTTCTAACCACTTTTAATGTGCATTTTTGGACTTGACAGACATGGTCACTTCATAGCCTACAATTTGCATAGAAATCGTTTTATTTGTTAGTAAATAGTAAATGGATATGGAAAATATGAACGTAGAAATAACAGCATATGGATTTGAAACACATGAAGGTGCATAAATGATCAAATTTTCTTTTTTGCATGATATATTCCTTTAAGTATTAAGTAAATTTACAGTAAAAAATAATAATAATAATACAGTTAAATAAATAATCTGTGGTTGCCAGAACTGTACCTTAAAAATAGCATAGCAACATTTTAAGTTTTAAATTTATGGTTAAAAAACATATATCTTTCATTAAGTGAAATAATGTTACAATACCAAATTACTTTTTTTGCCTTTATAATACACTGGCAACTACCTTAAAACACAGGTGGTAAAGTGAAATGACACTAAACTGATGCAATAAATATGAATTCAATAAAATAAGATGTAGCATAAAACCCTAATGTACATAAATGATAAGAAAAACGTAGAAGACGTTCATTCATTGAAAAACCATCAAATGTGAGCTGTCACAAAGTTAGATAGATCTATTACAGTTTTTCACAGTATAGAGTAAAGGACTTTACCGTAAACCACTTAAAAGGCTTTTACTGTAGCATTTTTACAGTCTTTTTACAGTGTTTTAAAATTAAATCTATGATCATTTTATTAAATATTCAGATCCAGCGCAGATTCACATTGATATTTAGTGGATCGACAGTCTTACCCACATATCCCGGTGTCCCACAGGCTGTGGACATGATGTCATTGGCTGCACCCTCCATCTTGGACAGCCCGAAATCACTTATCATAATCTTGGATTCTTCATGTGGGTTAAAATAGAGCAGATTCTCTGGCTGTCAGGAGATGAGAGAGTAGGTGATAAGGTTAAAAAGTCACAGGGAGTTATTTACACCGGTCGTCTTGTTTCCACTGGAGTGGAAGTGAGTGTTCGCTGTCCGGTGACCTTTCATTTCTCATGTTCCAAATTCCTATATACTGTATAAAGAAACGTCTAGGTTACTTGTGTAACCCTCGTTCCCTGAAGGAGGGAACGGAGACGTTACGTCAGTGACTGACGAATTGGGATCTCGCCCGAGAGCCCAATCACCTTCGAGTGTTAACTAAACAAGCCAATGACAGTTGGCGTGCGTGTTTCGCCACGCGCACCCCGCCCCGCGTCTCTGTACATCAATTTGTTTTGCTGTGAAGGAAATCAGTCAAGGGAAATCATCACCTTCAGGTCTCTGTGGACTATCCCCAGTGAATGCAGGTAGTTAACCGCATCCAGAACCTGTTTGATTAACGCGCTGGCATCCTGCTCCGTGTAGAAACCTCTTTCTACGATACGATCAAACAACTCCCCACCAGACACACTGAAAAAAAAAAATCTGTTTTTAACAAGTTTTTTTTTAAATATAGTTATTAAGGAAAGTGAAAATTATATACAGGTATATATGTGACCCTGGACCACAAACCAGTCTTAAGTCGCTGGGGTATATTTGTAGCAATAGCCAAAAATACATTGTATGGGTCAAAATTTTTCTTTTATGCTAAAAATCATTAGAATATTAAGATCATGTTCCATGAAGATATTTTGTAAATTTCCTACTGTAAATATATTCAAACTTAATTTTTGATTAGTAATATGCATTGCTAAGAACTTCATTTGGACAACTTTAAAGGCGATTTTCTCAATATTTAGATTTTTTTTGCACCCTCAGATTCCAGATTTTCAAATAGTTGTATCTCGGCCAAATATTGTCCTAACAAACCATACATCAATGGAAAGCTTATTTATTCAGCTTTCAGATGATGTATAAATCTCAATTTAGAAAAATTGACCCTTATGACTGGTTTTGTGCTCCAGGGTCACATATAATACGGTTTACTGTCACTAAAATGTAATGTAATCTTGATGATTTAAAAGTATTCATTCCTTGCAGAAAAAACAAAAACATTTGAACAGTCCTGTATGTTTTCTACTTCATTATAGTTTTTTTTATGTACGTCATACTTTTTTATTCACTTTTCAAATTAAAATAAAATAATTAAATAATTATCAAAATAAAATAATGGTTAAATTCTAGGTATTTGTTTACTGGGCCAAGTCAGAACATAGCAAATTTGATTGTTTAGAAAAGCAATAGCATATCGGGGGCCCATTCTTCGTAAGTTGCTAACTCGGTTAGCTGGATTTGATTGTTGATGATTTGGCATGATCTTGGATTATTTGGTTCTTCGAAGCTCATCCCGGAGTTGCTGTCATAGCAACAGGACCGTAAACTTAAACCTGCTCGGGAGCAGCTTATTTCATGTAAACAGGATTAGATCGCATCTTTTTTAGCAGAACTGATACTTAAAATCTGTCCGTTACCACCGCTACTTTATTACAAGAGTACCCTACTAATCCAGGGACAATAATTTAAAATAATAATCATTTAAAAATTAATTTAAATATAATATAATAATGTTGTGTAGTCTTTAATACTATAGACACAGCCAGTTTTACTCACTGAAAGATTTATTCGTCATAAAATTATTACTTCATAATTGTATTCGAGTCTTACACACATGCTATACAGATAATGTAGAGTCGTGCATTATTTTGAGTGGTGACAGATATTATGGGAGTGGCTTGATGGAGTGCAGGAGTTGCAGATAACATGATCTTGACCCTTAAGAGTCTTGAATTAATGCTGTCACGTAACAAATCTGTTCAAATATAAAATTAAATGAATTGCTAATTGCTACATTGAAATAAAAATGTAAAGCCTGTACAAAAATTTGAAATCGTGAATATAAATAGGCTAATTGGGAATCATGTAAAACATTTTAATAAAATAAAAACTATTATAACATTTATGTAGTTTTGCTCACTCGTCAGGTGTCTTTTTTAATTATATGATGTCATTACGTTGCTGTCTTGCCGCCAGACAATCGCTGCATTGCTGATCATGGTTTCGAGTATCGATACATAGTCCCTTTAAAACCAACCCATGAACACGCAATTATCTCAGATTACTCAATCCAGCCATACTAATCATCAACAAGATGCCAGATCCTTATTAGTGCGATGATATCATCTTAGATGTGACATTTAATCTCGGATGTAATAAGCGACGTACGAAGAACGGGCCCCTGGAGTCAACAAGCAGCATGAAAAACAAAACAAAAAATAAATAAATAAATAAATAACGAGCAAACCAAACCAAAACAAAGGGGAAAAAACATACAGAAAACAAAACAAAACAAAACAAAGCAAAGCAAAAAAACTATTCAGGTGATTCAATTCAACAACCATCAAATAATAAAATAAATAAAATAAAATAAAATAAAATAAACACTCAATATTCCAATCTGGGTTTAAAAACAAAAAAATGCAAATTTTGCATGTCAACATATAGATTATGGTTGGAGAATCCCATAATCATCTGTTGCTCAGGTCATTAAAATGATCTCAAACAACTGCAGCAGCCTTGGACACAAATGAGAATAAGAATTGGCTTCCTTTCAAGTCATGAGTTGGACGCCCCGCAGAACGTCGGATTGGAATGTGAATTGGAATGACAGGAAGAATTTCCTGGATTAAAATTCAAATAAATTCAACAGTGACACAACAAGAACAGATTACTTTACGTTTTCCATCTCGCAAACCAGCTTCACATGGTTTGGTTCTGTTTCAAAGACTTAGCAGACTTAAAGCAATAATGGAAGCAGCAAACAGATTCTACTCACAGTTGCATGATAAGATATAAATGAGTGGGGCTCTCATAAATGTCTTCCAGTGTCACAATGTTCTCATGCTTGATCCTGAAAAGAACAGATGAAATATTTGATCAATTACAACGAAGCAGAGTTGCACTTGAGTGGATTATGAAGGCTTTGTTTTGGATGGCTGACGTTGGTTCCGATTGCACATTCCCGTACACCATAGCATACATTCTGGGCTGATATGTTGAGCTATTTTATTCATGCAGATGATGAAAACAAAAGGAATTCCCATATGTAAGTTGCTAAACAACCATTACAGTCTCTGCTATCATTCTGACCATCTCCAATCCAGCTGCAGCAGTTTTACTCGCCAACGTATTGCCTCGCCTCCTTGCCTGAACGCCTTTTTACCATGACAACCACGGACCTGCGCTCGGCCTCAACGTGCAGTGAATAGCGAGGTCTGTGGCGGAGGCCACATGAATCATTTGTACAACCTTTAAAATGCTTCCAAATGGTTTTGACAGGGACAGGTAGGAGTCAGTAAAGGTAGGAGGCTGTGAGGGGTGTGTCGTAAAGGCTGAGTCATCTCCCGCTTTGAGGAGAAAAGCACAAACTCCCACTAACAGCTTCCTTTGAACTTTAGGGTTTTCGTCTGTAGCTAGAGAATCTTATGTAAAGCATGTAATGGGTGTTGGGTTTGTTATTTTAAGTCTTTTCCGGGAGCTTTTAGAATACTTACTTCCTCAGCACTGCAATCTCGTTATCTATTCCGCTCTCTTTTCCTCTTAGTGCTTTTTTTGGGATGCATTTCACGGCGTACATCTCTCCTGTGGCCTTCTCTTGGGCCAGGACCACCTCAGAAAATGCCCCACTGGAAAAAAGCATAAAAGAAAGGGTGTAAAGTGTAAAATGGTGGACAGAGACAAAATAAAGTGCTTGAAAGGTAAGCAGCATATAGTGGGGTCTAATAGTCTAAAACAACAATGAAAATACAATAATAAAATGAAAATAAAAATTAAATAGTAGTGCTTTAGATAGCCAGAATAAAATACAACAAAATAAAATAAAAAAACAAAATAAACAAAACAAAACAGACTACAACAGGACAGAAGCATGTAAAATAAAATAAAATAAAACAAAATAAAATAAAAGTTGTGCTTTAAATTAGATAGCCTACAAAGTGGCAGAAGCATAATATAGAATAAAACAAAATAGTAATGCTTTAGACAGCCTACAAAGGGAAAGAAGCATAAAATAAAATA
>NW_015506553.1:190245-197745 GCF_001515645.1 Sinocyclocheilus grahami
TATAATAATGTTGTGTAGTCTTTAATACTATAGACACAGCCAGTTTTACTCACTGAAAGATTTATTCGTCATAAAATTATTACTTCATAATTGTATTCGAGTCTTACACACATGCTATACAGATAATGTAGAGTCGTGCATTATTTTGAGTGGTGACAGATATTATGGGAGTGGCTTGATGGAGTGCAGGAGTTGCAGATAACATGATCTTGACCCTTAAGAATCTTGAATTAATGCTGTCACGTAACAAATCTGTTCAAATATAAAATTAAATGAATTGCTAATTGCTACATTGAAATAAAAATGTAAAGCCTGTACAAAAATTTGAAATCGTGAATATAAATAGGCTAATTGGGAATCATGTAAAACATTTTAATAAAATAAAAACTATTATAACATTTATGTAGTTTTGCTCACTCGTCAGGTGTCTTTTTTAATTATATGATGTCATTACGTTGCTGTCTTGCCGCCAGACAATCGCTGCATTGCTGATCATGGTTTCGAGTATCGATACATAGTCCCTTTAAAACCAACCCATGAACACGCAATTATCTCAGATTACTCAATCCAGCCATACTAATCATCAACAAGATGCCAGATCCTTATTAGTGCGATGATATCATCTTAGATGTGACATTTAATCTCGGATGTAATAAGCGACGTACGAAGAACGGGCCCCTGGAGTCAACAAGCAGCATGAAAAACAAAACAAAAAATAAATAAATAAATAAATAACGAGCAAACCAAACCAAAACAAAGGGGAAAAAACATACAGAAAACAAAACAAAACAAAACAAAGCAAAGCAAAAAAACTATTCAGGTGATTCAATTCAACAACCATCAAATAATAAAATAAATAAAATAAAATAAAATAAAATAAACACTCAATATTCCAATCTGGGTTTAAAAACAAAAAAATGCAAATTTTGCATGTCAACATATAGATTATGGTTGGAGAATCCCATAATCATCTGTTGCTCAGGTCATTAAAATGATCTCAAACAACTGCAGCAGCCTTGGACACAAATGAGAATAAGAATTGGCTTCCTTTCAAGTCATGAGTTGGACGCCCCGCAGAACGTCGGATTGGAATGTGAATTGGAATGACAGGAAGAATTTCCTGGATTAAAATTCAAATAAATTCAACAGTGACACAACAAGAACAGATTACTTTACGTTTTCCATCTCGCAAACCAGCTTCACATGGTTTGGTTCTGTTTCAAAGACTTAGCAGACTTAAAGCAATAATGGAAGCAGCAAACAGATTCTACTCACAGTTGCATGATAAGATATAAATGAGTGGGGCTCTCATAAATGTCTTCCAGTGTCACAATGTTCTCATGCTTGATCCTGAAAAGAACAGATGAAATATTTGATCAATTACAACGAAGCAGAGTTGCACTTGAGTGGATTATGAAGGCTTTGTTTTGGATGGCTGACGTTGGTTCCGATTGCACATTCCCGTACACCATAGCATACATTCTGGGCTGATATGTTGAGCTATTTTATTCATGCAGATGATGAAAACAAAAGGAATTCCCATATGTAAGTTGCTAAACAACCATTACAGTCTCTGCTATCATTCTGACCATCTCCAATCCAGCTGCAGCGGTTTTACTCGCCAACGTATTGCCTCGCCTCCTTGCCTGAACGCCTTTTTACCATGACAACCACGGACCTGCGCTCGGCCTCAACGTGCGGTGAATAGCGAGGTCTGTGGCGGAGGCCACATGAATCATTTGTACAACCTTTAAAATGCTTCCAAATGGTTTTGACAGGGACAGGTAGGAGTCAGTAAAGGTAGGAGGCTGTGAGGGGTGTGTCGTAAAGGCTGAGTCATCTCCCGCTTTGAGGAGAAAAGCACAAACTCCCACTAACAGCTTCCTTTGAACTTTAGGGTTTTCGTCTGTAGCTAGAGAATCTTATGTAAAGCATGTAATGGGTGTTGGGTTTGTTATTTTAAGTCTTTTCCGGGAGCTTTTAGAATACTTACTTCCTCAGCACTGCAATCTCGTTATCTATTCCGCTCTCTTTTCCTCTTAGTGCTTTTTTTGGGATGCATTTCACGGCGTACATCTCTCCTGTGGCCTTCTCTTGGGCCAGGACCACCTCAGAAAATGCCCCACTGGAAAAAAGCATAAAAGAAAGGGTGTAAAGTGTAAAATGGTGGACAGAGACAAAATAAAGTGCTTGAAAGGTAAGCAGCATATAGTGGGGTCTAATAGTCTAAAACAACAATGAAAATACAATAATAAAATGAAAATAAAAATTAAATAGTAGTGCTTTAGATAGCCAGAATAAAATACAACAAAATAAAATAAAAAAACAAAATAAACAAAACAAAACAGACTACAACAGGACAGAAGCATGTAAAATAAAATAAAATAAAACAAAATAAAATAAAAGTTGTGCTTTAAATTAGATAGCCTACAAAGTGGCAGAAGCATAATATAGAATAAAACAAAATAGTAATGCTTTAGACAGCCTACAAAGGGAAAGAAGCATAAAATAAAATAGTATAAAATAAAAAAAACAGTAGTGGTTTAGCCTACAAAGTGGTCCAAGCACAAAGTAAATTTTTTTTTTAAAAATAATAGTGATTTAGACAGCTTACAAAGGGACAGAAGCAAAATAAAATAAAAAATTAAATTAAATAATAAACAGTTGTGCTTTAGACAGCCCATGAAGGGACAGAAGCATAAAATAAAATAAAATAAAAAATAGTAGTGCTTCAGACAGCCTACAAAGGGGCAGAGGCATAAAATTAAATGAAATTAAAACTACTAGTGCTTTAGACAGTCTACCAAAGGGGCAGAAGCATATAAAATAAAAATAGTTCTGCTTTAGTCTACAAAGGGACAGAAGCATAAAATAAAATAAAATAATAAAAAAGTACTTCAAAGTCATTTGACTTGACTAATTTATGAGCATTTAAAATACTAAGGACCCACTTCAAATGTCTGTACTTCTTCAAATATTTGTTTAAACCAATGCCAAACCTGTATGAACACATTCACGTCTGCTGTGATTCTGTGTAGGGATGTTGTATCATATGCACTGTGTGTAATCAGTTGGGCACTGTGGCTTGCAGCTAAGCCTTTATTGGTCTCTGAAAATCCACTCTAATCTCTTGGCACACACACACACGCAGTCATTTACAAACACTGACACGAGCACTCGCCACAATTCAGAAAACTTGGAACAAAAGGCTGTTTTTCAGTCAAAAGGTTTCCTGAACCATTTCATCAAACATAGGGCGTGGCGCTTTGCCAAAATGAAGCATTTGTCATCGGTTTCTTAAACTGTAAAATTCATTTCTCATCTGTGATTGAAACATAAGCCCTTCAGGAGGCTTGAAATGTAGTGACTCATTGGCCAAGCGCCCAGCAGGTTGAGTACTTTGTAAGCTATGTGTTCATATAAGCATTTGAGATTGCAGTGGGCGCGGCGTTCATCTCTGCAAAGGATTAAACTAGAAAAAAAATAACAGTGTGTGGTTGCATAGAGTGCATTAAATATTTAACACATATGTAATTCAGACACCTTTCACAGTGGTGTTTTCTGCTGCAAACGGTGCTAAAATATTATGGATGGTTGCCAGGAAGTTGCTAGGTGGTTGTTAAGGTGTTCAGAGTGGTACAGTATGAAGTGCATTGCTATGCAGTTTTTAGGGCATTATAGGTTGATAGGTGACTGTTTACTGGGCCAAGTCAGAACATAGCAAATATGATTGTCTAGAAACCTCGAGTGAACAAGCAAGGCCAAAAATAGATAATAAGAAATAAAACAAAATAAAACAGAACAAACCAAAACATAGCAAATTTGATTGTTTAAAAAGTTATAGCACACCTCAAGTCAACAAGCAGCGTGCAAAATAAAAAAATAAAACAAAATAAAAATGAACAAAACAAAACCTAGCATGTTTGATTTATTTAGAAAGTAATAGCACACCTCATGTCAACAAGCAACACAAAAATAAATATATAAAAAATGAAATAGAACAAAAAACAGAAAATTTGATTGTTTAGAACAGGGATCCTCAAATCTGGCCCACGAGATCCACTTTCCTGCAGAGTTTAGCTCTAACCCTAATCAAACACACCTGAGCGTGCTAATCAATGTCTTCAGGATCATTAGAAAATCACAGGTAGCTGAGTTTGATCAGGGTTGGAGCTAAACTCTGCAGCGCATTGGACCTCCAGGGCAAGATTTGAGGAACCCTGGTTTAGAAGGTAATAGCACACCTCAAGTCACAAGCAGCATAAAAAACATAATTCAATAAAAAAAGCATGAAAAAAGATAATTCAAATGATTCAATTCAGCAACAAGCAAATAATAATAATAAACCAAACTAAAATAATAAAAATTGGTATTGCATTGGGTGCTAGCACACATCAAGTCAACAGTGCAAATAAATAAATAAATACATAAAAATACAAAGAACAAAACATAGCAAATTTGATTGTTTTGTTTGAAGTCAATAGACAAAACTAAACCAAAAATAAGACTAAACAAATCAAAGCAAAGCAAAATACAAAACAAAACAAACCACAAAATTCAAAGCAAATATAATAATGATAATAATAACATAAAATAAAGAGTGGTATTAATTGCATTGTTATGTGGTTGCTTGGGAGTTATGGGTGGTTGCCATGTGACTGCTTACTGGGCCAAGTCAGAACACAGCAAATTTGATTGTTTAGAACAGTAATAGCACGCCTTGATTCGACATGCAGCATGAAAAACAAAACCAAAACAAAAAAAGCACAAAACCTCAAAAACCGTAATTCAGTTCAACAAACAGCAAATAATAAAATAAAATAAACTAATTCTAACTAATATAGGGTAGAGTGTAATAGAGTATAGCTACTTCCATTTTTGCCATCAGTCTGGTATCAGTCAACCAACAGCAGAGGAAATCATCAAAGCACAGGAAGTTTAAACTCAGAAACTCAATGCCATGTGTGTCACACCTTCAGGTATAAGGCTATGAAAGCATGACCGTTAACCCACATCCACTGACCTTTATGCACTTTGCGTTCCTTGTTGTGCGCCTGACTGTAAAGTGTATTTTGAAACAAAGCTCTGGAAAGCATGCCTGTTACACTCCTAATTTGCATAGCATGAGGTCAACAAGGAACTAGTGTTCATTTATCATACATTATCAAAGTTAATGGAGACCAGCATCTCTTTGGTTACCCACATTCTTCAAAATATCTTCTTTTGTGTTCAGCAATATGTGTTCAGTTAATACAGGTTCGGGACAAGATGAGAGTGAGTAAATAATGACAGAATTTAAATTTTTGGGTGAACTATCCCTGTAATGACAAGCGGCAGCATGTTTAGTACTACTAGTCTGCTGTCACTTTAAGACCTGCATCTAATATACAGGAACGCATCTGTACAGATATCTTAGTCAAGTAATCAGGTGCTGTTTGACAGGCTTTTTAGTGTGTGCGCGCTTCATGTTCACGCTCAGAAAAAGCACACGTCAGAACAGTCCGCGAATGAAATGTTTAACCGGCAAGGCTTTAAAGCACATACATATAATGTACTTTTGTGACTGTGAATAAGTGCAGTGTCCCGTGAGTGTAACTGTCAACGCCGAGTAAACATTTGATGTGAATGTATGTCACGTTGTACAGTATATTGAGACAGAGGCGCCAGAACTGCAGCTGATAGAATGTGCGCTGTAGCATGATACTACGGTATTACTACTACAGAAGATAGTGGAGATATTTTAATTGTCCATGATCAAAAATCATGATATTGCACACCCCTGTCAAAACATTCTTAACTGTGATAAACTTACTGTAAAGCATATCTTTTAATAGCCTGGCATTCTAAAACGCACAGCTGAATAATACATATAGGCACAAATGAATTTAATATGAATAATAAGAAGAAGAATAAACAACTTTTCTGCCAAAGTAGTCTAAAGGTTTACGAATACAATGGGAACATGGTACATTATTATTATTATAGATATCTAAAATCGAAATGCCAAATTCTATGATTTCTAAGAATTTTTTTTTTTACATTTGTATCTGGCTCGTCTGTGTGGTGTTTTCAGTTTAGTGCCTCAGAAGGCTGCATCTGTAAAATCTTGTGTAAGGCGTATTAGAGAATCTGTTATGTCATCTTCAGGAAGGGAAATCCAAGAGGAGACAATCCAAGTAAAATATTACTACTAATCAAAATAACTACTTTCTGTTTAACTATATTTTAAAATGTAATTTATTCCTGTGATGCAAAGCTGAATTTTCAGCATCTTTACTCCAGTCTTCAGTGTCACATGATCATTCTAATATGCTGATTTGCGGCTCAAGAAACATTTAGTATATTATTATCAATGTTGAAAACCGTCATACGATATTTCAGTAATATTGATATTAATATTTTACTGATAATAATATTTTTGTGGAAACTGTGATACATTTGTTCTGGGATTATTTGATCAAAATAAAGTACAAAAGAACAGGATTTATTTGAAATAGATATTTCTGTAACAATGTAAATGTCTTTACCGTCACTTTTAATAAAGATAAATTAAAATATTAGAATATTCATTTCTTTCAAAATAAAATAAAATAAAACAATACTGTCCAAAAAACTTTGAACAGTAATGTTTTGATAGAAACCTGGAAACTGCACAATCTTTTCTGAGTTTTTCCCCTCATATAATCTATAGTCAACACTTCAGAGCAATGAGGGAGGAGTGCTGAGCCTCAGATGACATGCAGTCAAACAAGTCGGATTAAAACAATCAGCACACGTGCAAACATGACTGTGATACCTGTTGTTGGCAGTGGCGGCTCGTGGGTTTTAAAATAGAGGAGGCACACTAATTGTATTGGTCTGGGATCCCTACCGATTATTATTATTATTTGCTTAACCACTTTAAAATGGCTTAGTCAGAAAATGTAAAGAAAAGGACACACATACAGCAAGATAATATAACTTCACTTACCTGGCCTATTACTTGAAGCAAACATCCATCCTTTCTTAAAGGTCTGTGTTAAAAGAGAGCTGCCTGTTGTGCCATTTAATTAAGCCGACTGCTGTAGCCTATATCCATATTTTCCCTTTTTTATTTTTATTTGTATATATACTGTCTGTTGGCTATCAAATATTCAATATCGCTACTCATCATAAGTACTTGGTACATTATCAGCGCAGCAGGAGATGTTCAAACTAATATCACGTAATTTACGTCTCTTTGATGATTGGTTGATATCAGAAGGGAGGCCAGCCTCCTCTACGAGGTTTCTTTTCTCAACACACCTCAGCGCTGGAAGTGAACACTCGATGCTGATTGGCTATTTTTTTTTACGGAGGCACGAGAGCTCAGCTCCCCCCCGGGCTCCACCTTCTCTATCATTAGCGGTTGTAATTACATCAGCAAACTCGGCACATTCGCGATAGAAAAGTGACACTTCCCAAATTCATTAACATATTATGGTATTACAGCTGTGAAATTACAAACAAAAAATACACATT
>NW_015506553.1:199184-217818 GCF_001515645.1 Sinocyclocheilus grahami
CAGTTGCCAAATCACACTGTGATGCAGTTTAAGAGGCTTTATTGTGCATTGATAAAAGTTTAGCAGGATGTGGGGGGACCACACCATGGACGTCTCTAGGCCATTTTTAGGGGGGGGGGGCTATAGTCCGTTTTTCAGGACGTTCTTTTTCAATCCACAGACCGTGGTGGCGCAGAGTGAGAAACAGAGGACAAGGTGTGTGTTTATCGATAGATTGTTGTAATATCTGCATCTGTGCAGTTCTTTGTCATAAATCCAGTTTACAAAATATCATGGGGGAGAAATAATCGGTTCCCCATCTACTGTAGCCTAAGTTTTCACTGCGTTCACCCCTCATCACACCACAGCTGTTTCCTCCAGCGAAAATGTAGCACATATGAACGCATACTTTATAAAACGATCATCTTGCCAGTTTCATTTGAAAATGTAACTTTCAATATAATACATATTCCAGTGCATGTGGCAAAGAGGTTTGCATACTTGAGCTAAGGAAAGAGGGTTGTACTAGAAATGCAAACAGTAAAACTTTGTGTTTGTACAGTAAACAGGTTGTGTGTGTGAGATCATGAAGACTAGAATTTGGCTTATTCAGTACTCAAATGTAATACCTATCTATGCAATACAGTGGAATACTGCAATAAATTTAGTATACGACCCCTATTAATCAAACATATATATGTTTATTATTATTATTATTATACCCTCACTGGGGGCTTTCATACCCCCCTAAAATGAAAATCCTAGAATCGCCCCTGTAGTGCACCTTTTTGATCAGAAAGGAGGTGGACACCCAGGAACACGTTATCTTCAGATATTTGGAAAAAGACAGTGAATTGATCAATAAAATTTAATTAAATGTTAATAAAATTAAATTACATAAAATGTCAAATAAAATATAAATTTAATTTAAAAAAAAAAAAGAAAAGAATAGCAAAAGAGTATGATACAGCACAGATGCACTGCAATTGAATCTTTATTAACGGTTTCGAAAATTAAATGTAGTTCGTTTTAAATGGTGCCGAACGTGTCAGCTAAGAGACTATCAAAGTTTACAGGACAAGTAAATAAATAAATAAATCCCACACAAATGGTGAAAGATGAAAAATATTTTCTCTCTCTCTGGGACATAAAAATACCTGTCCTGTTTTTGGTCCCTGCACACCATATAAATAGACATCTCTTTGTCTATTTCAGGTAAATACTAGGGAAACCCCAGTGAACCAGTACTTTAATGCTGCTACAACAGAATAGGAACAGTTGTTCATGACAACATAAGGCCATACTGACGGATGTGGGATATTAACAGTGACAGAAGAAGGCCTGCACACTCAAATCCGCTATGCCAAGTAGGTTAAGTATGGATTTAAAATGCATACATACAATGCAATTATACAGACCACATTGAAGGGTTACACTTTCGCCTTAGTGACAGGGTTGACAGTTTTACAGTTCACTCAGCCATTACTACTCTTGCGCTCAAGGTTATGAAACTATTAGTGTTTATTAGAAGAAGAATGCTGATATTTCTACAAACATCCAGTTGTCAATAATCATTGTTTACTGTATAAATCATGGTAACGGGGTTGACTGACAAACCCTACAAAATGTAAGATAGTGCTAAAAATAGGGTATTGTTTTTTTAATTATGATTTCATATATATATATATACATATGTAATATTTCCATTTAATGTTAGTAATTAGTTATGATGCAATACAGGGTTGACAGATAACCTGGGGATGCAAATTTAAGTCTTTTTTTTTTTTTTTATTCAACCTGTCTATTAAAGTCTGAATAAATAATGTAAGTATACATAAGCAGAGTAAATACAATATACTAGCTTAAATAAATATACATATGCAAATGAGTGTCCTGCTGTTTAGCCTACACATTTATTCATGACATATGTAATATTTCCATTTAATGTTAGTAATTAGTTATGATGCAATACAGGGTTGACAGATAACCTGGGGATGCAAATTTAAGTCTTTTTTTTATTTTTTATTCAACCTGTCTATTAAAGTCTGAATAAATAATGTAAGTATACATAAGCAGAGTAAATACAATATACTAGCTTAAATAAATATACATATGCAAATGAGTGTCCTGCTGTTTAGCCTACACATTTATTCATGAGGGACAAAAACCAACCTTTTCGTGAGGCAATGAGCCACAAAAACAAGCTTTCACTTTTTTTTTTTAGCCATTTATAACCCAGCAAATGTGTCTGCTGTGATGATTTTACCCGTCTATAACATTGGACTATTCTCACAGGTCAAACTTTGAGTCCCCAAGCTGGAGGACATCGACTCTCTGATATGCAGGTTACAAAAGCCGTCAGTCATTCATACTCACGTCCCGAGGATTTCCTTCATCTCAAATATCTTCCTGATATCATCCACTTGCTTTTTCCACGATCCATTCACAGATTCCTCGCTTCCCCTGGCCATGGTGCTTCCAGGGTGAGCGCTGCCTCCGAATAACCGTCTTAACGCGTCAATCTTTCCAGCCTTACAGGAAACACAAACGGATAAAGCCGCGAACGCGAGTGTCGGTTTCTGTGACTGTATGACCGGTTTTAACCGTTGCCCGCATTCCGTTTCATGCCGCCCGGTTACGGTACCGCCAACAGAACGAGGACTGACCGACGCACAGCGACTAAATCCAATCGCGCCTCACTGACTCACCGCGACGAGACGCGCTCGAGCTGAACCAACAGTGTGTAACGCGCGCGCAAAAGCGTGATTCCGTGTTCTCGAGGTATTGCAAAGTAACGTTGGGGCTGCTGTACCGCACCGGTTGACAAAATGATGCAGCTGTTGTTGCCCGGTAAATAACCGGTGAGCGCGTGAGGGATGTTAGCAGACGGCGGAACAGACTGCGTCAGGAACGGTACACCTGCTGCATCAAGAGCAATAACTACTGCATTCATCATTAGCCATACAAACTCAGTGGCGTGAGGAAGACACTTAGATAAACGGTCTGTTTAAATAAATATTTTGGTCTAATTTATCTAATTAAAAAATCTGTTTTAGAGGGGGAAAAAAACTTTAAAAACACAAATAGATGAAGTATAATGCACAAAATTAACGCTTAAATGGATATTTTCTTCTTTCTTCAGAAATGTTATGGAAGCAAAATGGCTCCAAATCTCATAATTGACCAGTGCATGAAAAAAAAGCAATGGTTTTGCCTGTAGTGTCTTGCCTTAATATCAATAGCTTAAAAATCCAAAACAATGTAATGCTGTTAAAATACTAAATCACCTACCTTTGCTTTTTATGAATGAACTTTTTTTTCCAGGACATAATTTCTTCATGGATGTCTAAAGGAAACATGGACATTTTTCACAAGACATTAACTGTAATTCATTTGAACCGACTGATTAGGATTGAATATACTAAATGACAGACAAACAGGTTTAATTATAAATCTATTTGCTTTGCATGATGAGTATGTTAACGGTAAATTACAAACTTTTTTTTTTTCATTTTTATTTTATTTTTTATCTCCAGAATAAGTATTCAAGTACAAATTCAGTTTCGTCCACAACATTACGACTACTGAAAACAATGCCTATAATTCAACATTATAAATTGGATTTGGATGGGATTGTCACAGGTAAAGATTCACAGCAACATAAACTAGATATCAAAACAAAAATATTCATTTTCGATTAATACTTTCACGTCGTAAACAAGTAACAATCGATTCATTTTTGTTATTTCTGATTCTACATTCATCTGGAAAGAGTCCATTTCCAAGCAGCCCTTAATTCACATGCACACATTTAATGCACCAACATTTTGATCGTGAGCCACTACTAGTTCACATCACAATATTCATCTCAATGCTGCAACAAATATTATTTATATTCTTTTCTTTGCCTCCATAGTCTTCCGCCTTCGGCACATTTATCAAAAATTTAATTTAAAAGTGCTTTGAAAAATTACATACAATATGTATGTATGCTTTGTTCGTTTTCTACATTTCTTCTATATAATAAAATTTTTCTGTGCCAAATATTATTTCTGAAATATCAATTCTGATACTTTCAAAAGGTGTACTGATAAGCTGATTTAGATGTCAGTAAGAAATGTTCAGTCAACAGATGTTCCCTTATACCTAAATAAGGGGATACATTGAACAGCCAAACCTGCAATATGCCTCTGTTTAGTGCTCAGGCTACAAACAGTACTTGGAGTTTGTTGTCAGTGTACCAGTCATAGCTTGTTTGCTACAATAAGACGATCATTTCTTGAGGTTTATGGTTGTGTGGTCTCAGGAGAAAGACGCGGTCAGGATGGCTTCATGCTGCTGATGGTGGAGGGTACCGATGCCCACGGCAGGAGCGGGTAATGCTGGTCTGCTGACTAATCTCAACTGAGGGAACAAATCACGAGATCAACGTCAATCATTTTGCAATAAATCAGTGCTAATTGAATGAATGTCAAAAATGTAAGCTAAGAGGCGATCAAGGCATTAGCTAAGAAGCCCTCTATTAGCGTGAAGTGGTGAACCTGACCTTGCAGGCTAACTGTTTTTTGAATCTCGGTGATACAAATGACCAGCAGCCCATGTTCTGTGGCTCCTCTTGACTCCAGATCAAATCTGTAACAAAAACAGAAATTATACTAGTTGATATGGAATAATATAATATAATATAATAAGAACTGGCCATGTTTTCGGTTTAAATGTGTCGGCTTACAATAGAGTTTGCTGTTAGCATGTTCACAACTAACAACAACAATACTGCAATAAGCATTAAATATATACACTACTGTTCAAAAGTTTAGGGTCAGAATATTTTTTAAATGACTTTTTAATTCAGCAAGGATGCATTAAATTGATCATAAGTGATGACATTTTTCAAAAGAGAGATTTCTATTTAAAATTACTTCTGTCCTTTTGAACATTCTGCACAAAAATATTAAGCAGCACAATTATTTTCAACATTGATAATAAGAAATGTTTCTTGAGCAGAAAATTAGCATATTAGAATGATTTCTGAAGGATCATGTGACACTGAAGACTGGAGTAATGATGCTGAAAATTCATATATAAAATATATTAAATTATATACAAAAAGAAAACTATATATATTTTTTTTTTTTAAATTTTTTTTTACTGTAAAGAGATTCCTTTCAACTTTTTTTTTTATCTTACTGACCCCAAACTGTGGTATTGCGTTTATAGAAAATTCATATATAAAATATATTAAATTATATACAAAAAGAAAACTATATATATTTTTTTTTTTTAAATTTTTTTTTACTGTAAAGAGATTCCTTTCAACTTTTTTTTTTATCTTACTGACCCCAAACTGTGGTATTGCGTTTATAATAAACAAATATTTTGAATCAGATATAATATGTCTCATATATTTCATCCTATAAGGAAAAGCAAGTATAATGTCGTATTTCTTTTTTCATGGAGCTCCGTGTATTGCATTCTGGGATTGCCGAAAGGCTTTTTATCAACACCTCTGCACGTTTGCGATTCCTTACGAAGGCCACTCACTGAGCAATTGCCACAATACCAAAGAAACAAATGCTAATTAAGACAATCCTTTGAGTGTTCCATGAATAAAAGATGTGTATATGAGCAACTCACCTTTGGCGTTTGTGTATTTATTTAGTTCCTGTTGTAGGGCTTCTGTGGGGAAAGGACACAGTTCCTCCACTCTGATCAGCGCTGTGCTTTTTTCTGCCTCTGGTAACGTCTCTCTATGTTTCAGCAGGGCATAGTAATGTTTACCTGAGCAAAACAGAATCCGCTGCACACTGCAAGAGCAAGGAAGGAAGGGAAATAATACTTTTATTCAGCAAGTATGCATTAAAATAATTAAAAGTGACAGTAAAGACGTTTACATTATTACAAAATACTTCTATTTCAAATAAATGCTGTTATATTAGCAGAACAACTGTTTTCAACATTGATAATAATAAGAAATGTTTCTTGAGCAGCAAATCAGCATATTAGAATGATTTCTGAAGGAACATGTGACACTGAAGACTGGAGTAACGATGCTGGAAATTCAGCTTTACTACCATAGGAATAAATTATATTTTATTTTACATTCTAATACAAAACAGTTATTTTAGATAGTAATAATATTTCAGATTATTACGGTTTTTTTCATCAAATAAATGGTGACCATAAGAGACTTTCTTCAAAAATGTGTTTTAAAAAAAGTGACTGAATGAAGATACCTTGCAGGGTTTACAGAAGTATCACCAATGACAGGCTTAAAGGAAGTTCCTGGTCCCATACCAGCCAAGCTTGACACTGCTCCCTAGTGCCAAATAGAGATGAATAATAAAACAACAAAACAAAACGCTCTTTTTTTCAGTAAGGAATTAGTATTTAAAAATATGAATATCTCTAACGTACAGAAAAGCGCAGCAGAGTCTTAGGAGAGGCCACGATTAGCGGCTTCCTGAAATTTCTAATCATTTGTCTCCGCAAAAGGTGATAGTATTGAGCTGGTAGGGTAGGATTGACCACTCCCATGTTCACCGTGTCACCGTCCACATCTTCCTCTTTACTGTCACAGAGCTGCAGGAGGAAGAAAGTGCAATTACGAAGATTATCAGTGATGCTGAAAGATTCAGTCTGTACTTTTCCTGTAAGAGAGCATGCATTAACTCGCCTGTAAGAAACGCTCGATTCGGCAGGATGAATGCTCTGGTCCGGCTCCATCGTATCCGTGTGGCAGTAAGATGACCAATCCACTCTGCAGGAGCCATTTCGCCTCTCCTTAAGAAGTTTTACCACAAAACAGGATTTAGGCTCTAAATGTGTATTTAACCATTTGACCAAAGCTTGTGTAAAACACTGCAAATTATACTGTGATCCTTAGCATTTGACTGCATTTTTTTTTTTACCTCCAGAGAGGAAAGTGTCAAATATTATCTGGGCGCCGTTGAAGAAATCTCCAAACTGAGCCTCCCAGATGGGCAGCAGTCTAGGCAGAGCAATGCTCATTCCATACTCAAACCCCAGAACAGCTTCCTCTGAAAGAGCACTGTTGCACACCTGCAAGGACACACACACACAACAACATAATTATTATATGCTGTAAAATGTGGTGGCATAAAGAATTAAAACAGCAAACCACCCAGCTCAGGAATGAAGAGCAGCTGGAGTATTGAGTTACAAAGCTAATACGTTACATGCCATCAACCAAACAGCCTAAACTAAAATGTACTATTAAAAACACATAATATACATACACATAAAAAGTGATAAATGATTGCAGCAATGCATAACTCATGTTTGCAGTAAACGGGGCCTGTTGTGGCTCACCTCCAAGTGGCCTTTCTGTTCAGGGCTGATGTGATTGAGGGGGATGTACATGTCGTTGGTTTCCTGACACACAACCATAGCGTGACGCTGACTGAACGTACCCCGGCCAACATCCTGACCACTGATACGGATATCAAATCCTGCATAAAATATATATAAAAATGGGTTTTTAAACTTTTTGATGCTAATATATTTTCATGTACTCTGACGTCAAAACTTTAGGGTCAGTTTTTTTTTTTTAAAGAAATTATTCAGCAAGGATACATTAAATTGATCAAAGTGACTTTTACATTATTACAAAAGATTTGTTTTTCAAACAAAAAAGTTCTGTTCTTTTGAACTTTCTATTCATCAAAGAATCCTGAGAAAATGTACCACAGTTTCCACTAAACAACCGTTTTCAACAATGATAATAATAAGAAATGTTTCATCAGCATATATTAGAATGATTTCTGAAAGATCATGTGACACTGAAGACTGGAGTAATGATGCTGAAAATTCAGCTTTGCGTCACAGGAATAAATTACATTATAAAATATATTATAATAGAAATTGCAATAACGTTTCAGAATATTATTGTTTTTACTGTATTTTTTTATTGAGCATTAGAAATGTTTTTAAACATTAAAAAAATCTTACCAACCACAAAATTGGAATATTAGTGCATAACAACTTATTTAAAAAAAGTAGCAATAGTATACAGCACATTTGCAAAATGATTGGCTTTTATATTATCATTGCACTGAAGCAAAAAGAAAATAAATTAAATATTATCTGGAAAATATTTTGTTTGTATTAAGCTGACAAAGAATCATTTCTACTAGAGTACAGTTCAATAAATTCTGTTATATCAGGAAAATAAATTAAAACATTTTTTAGAATCTAAATTAGTCAAAAAATCTCCAAAACACCAGTGCACAACCTAAAGGCAACAGAGATTGGAAAAAAAATCTGTATAAAAGATACAAATTAAAAGCACAAATTATTCTTGAATGTTTTAACAGTGCAAGGAAGGAGAGAGGAATACTTTACCCTGGCACAGCAATGTGCCAAACGCCAGGGCTTCCGCTGTGGACCAGTCTAATTTTGTGCCCTCTTCCAGTTTCTGCAGGCGTGCCTGTGACAAACCAAGACATTTGTTCAGGCATGTTCAAATCAACTAGAACGCATCAATTCTTTACTGAGTAACCTAATTCTAAAGAGCCATTCACATAGACATTTTCAGTGTTGTCATCTTATGGCTGTATAGATCGTTATAGTTTGTGTTCCTACTGTTACATAATATATGCATAAAAGTTAAACCTCTCAACTGTCATGTTGCTTTTATATAAAATACCATAAAACAGCACAAAATGAGGGCAAAGATCAAGTGAGGTGTTTCATTACCAGCACGTGTGTCTTTCTCAGGTGACTGTGCAGTTGAATCTCCTCAGGTACATCTACTGATCTGGCACCTACGAACTGCAGCAGCGGCAGTGCTACGCCTGTGTCCCAGAATGAGACTCTGTTCTGGGGCTCCACCAGGTCTCCCCAGCGCCCCTGGAGGTTGGTGGGCGGAGGGCTGTAGAGGGTCGTGTTGTTCAGTCGGTCGTTGAGCACAGCGTAGTGGGTGGTCTTGATCTGTCCACGCTCTTCCTCTGTCATCAGACCCTCAGCGATGAGTTGGTCGGCATATGAATCTGGGATACTTTTTCTCGACCTAGAATGGCCACGAAATAAGGAAAATTAAACGTAACTTTTTAGAAATATGTTATAAAATAAAGGCGGTTTCATCTGTTAAAATCAGAATTGCCAAAACAGTGACTGGTAGAAGTACCCACCGGATAATTTTATACATTGCGGGGTTTGTGAAAAAGGGTTCGTCCAGCTCATTGTGCCCCCACTGGCGGTAACAAAGCAGGTCTACAATAACATCTTTTCTGAAGCGTCTCTGGTACTCCACGGCCAGCCGGGTCGCCCTGAGGACCTCCTCAGCATCATCGCCATTCACATGGATTATTGCAGATCCTACCATTTTACCTAAACGGCAACAAACAGAATTGCAAAAATGTTGTTTAAAATAATAATTACAAAAAATAACTTTTTACTTCATAATTAAAAAAATAACAATTTTTCATTTGTTTAATTTAATGTAATGCATAACTAAAAGTAAAATCTAAATAAATAAACAACAACAACATATATATATATATATATATATATATATATATACATATATATGTCAAAACCTAATAAAAATTACAAAACACATAACAACATCCCTAAAACCTTTAACTAAAAATAAAATATAAAAACGAATTCCAATATTAATAAAAACTATAATTGTATCTCAATGAAACTAAAATAACACTGGTGCAGAAATTCAGGCATGTGATCAGCTAAGGACAAAAAAGAAAACAGTTTTTTTAACCATTCAATATGACTATATAAAATAACAATACTTTATTTTTTTAAATTACAAAAAATAAATTATAATAAGTTAAAAATTTTTTACATTAAATTAATAAAGAAATATCATTATTGCAATAATACTATTGCATTGTTAAATAAATTTTTTTGTATTATTATGTCAAAACCTAATAAAAATTACAAAACACATAACAACATCCCTAAAACCTTTAACTAAAAATAAAATATAAAAACGAATTCCAATATTAATAAAAACTATATTTGTATCTCAATGAAACTAAAATAACACTGGTGCAGAAATTCAGGCATGTGATCAGCTAAGGACAAAAAAGAAAACAGTTTTTTTAACCATTCAATATGACTATATAAAATAACAATACTTTATTTTTTTAAATTACAAAAAATAAATTATAATAAGTTAAAAATTTTTTACATTAAATTAATAAAGAAATATCATTATTGCAATAATACTATTGCATTGTTAAATAAATTTTTTTGTATTATTATTATTATTAGTAGTAGTAATAATAATAATTATTATTTTATTTTACAAAACAACAAAATTACAATGCTTACATTTATGCTTTCTTAAGTTTATTTGCTTTCAAATGTTAAGCCATAGAGCTTTAATTTGCTTTGAAAATTGCAGGGAAACCTCAAAGGTACGGTCACGTTAACTACTGTTGGGTAAATTTATAATTTAATATAACCATTATATAAATTTCCCTTATTTGGATGGAAAAATGTGATTGACATTTAAACCACACAATTATTGTGGTTATCTCAAATAATTGCAATCAGACTGAATGAGACACAATGAGACAATTAATCAATAATAATAATTGCGACAGGCCAATCTTGGGTCCCACATCTCAGGCTGGAAAATATGGAAATCCATATACTGGGGAAACTAAAATAAATAAATACATCACTCACACTCTGGCATGTACATACCAACATCACTACAGTACAGAGATGATCGGCCCCTCTCTGAGGGAGTGGTGTAGCCCACTTGATTGTTCACGATGAGGTGGATGCTTCCACCTACTCTAAAATGGGGGAGATTTGACAGGGTGAATGTCTCGGTTACGATGCCTTGGCCTGAAAACGAAGCATCGCCATGAACCTGCACAGAACAGATAAACTATTACGTTATATCATCAACTACTACGTATTAGCAAGGTGTATAATGTTGTTATTAGTGAACTTTACTAATCTGGAAACTAATACAGACATCCTAAAACTGATTGAAACATCTCTGCTCAGGACCTGCAGGCAGATGACTTTGTCTCCTGGTTGTGCATGAGGGTCAGCGGAGTAATCGCCGTCCTGTTTGACTTGCTGACGGCCACGAGTCTTTCCTTGCGTCACAGGGTTGATGGCCTCCAGGTGGGAGGGGTTCGGCAGCATAGTGACACGGAGAGGGTGTTCCGCCCCAAAGTCCAGCTCCACCGTGGAGGTTAAATGGGACAGCACGTCTCCAATAGAGGGAGAGTTCTCCGGAAACTCGCTGAGACCCCTCATCTTACGGAACATGAGCTGAGAGCGAGAAATTAAGAAGTATTTGGTTTGTCAAAAGTGTAATAACAGCTGCAGGCAATGACTCAATTAAAATGTTCCCACAAACCGGTTACAAAATAAACTACCATTCCCTGGAGAATGAGTCTATTCATGTAGTATGAAGAGGTAGAGATTGTGACTCAGATGATTAGATGTTAGGAAGAAACAATGGGTGAGGAATTAAACCAAGATGGCATAAACATAACTGACAAGGAAGAAAAACAAGGAATCAATTCCAAACCGAAGCTGTGCATGCAAACACAATTTTAAAGGGGTCCTATTATACTCATTTACAAAGTCTTGATTTTGTTTTGGGGGATGTACTAGAACAGGCTCTCATACTAGGTTGTTCGAAAAACATTATTACAACACCCTCTCTCCCCAGTTTGGCATGAACAGCTTGAATAGTTCCTGTATCAAATGAAGGCCTTCCTTCTGAAATACGAGATGTGCTGTGATTGGTTTGCTGGGCCAGTGTGTGCTGTGATTGGTTAGCTGGGCCAGTGTGTGCTGTGATTGGTTAGCTGGGCCAGTGTGTGCTGTGATTTCACTCATCCCATTCGTCGATATTTGTGATATCACAAATCCCAGAAAATATGCGTTGTAGTCCAAACGAGTCGTTCGTTGTAGTTTTTTTAAAAAGTGATTTCTGTTAAATAAAATATCTCCTTTTGAAGTGAACTTTGTAACTTTGCAGATCTTTTTTTATGCTCAAACAGCAACATTACAGACTAACTAAAGTTGAAAAAGTGAAAAAGCATAATAGAACCCCTTTAAAGGAAAATTCACGCAAAAATGTAAATTCTGTCATCATTTACTCCCCCTCAAACCTCTATGAATTTCTTTCTAACATAATAGTAGCTATTTTGAGTTTTTTTTTTGTGCATATAATGGAAGTCAATAGTAATCAAAACTGTTTGGCTAACAACATTCTTCAAGATATTTTCTTTTATGATCCACAGAAGAACAAAATTCATACAGGTTTGGAACAACATGAGGGTGAATAAGCGATCAAAGAATTTTTGTGTGAACTATCCCTTTAAGGGTCATCACTTAAAACAAAATAACAAATAAGATAAGTCTCTGATATCAAGTGAAAATATTACTTTGCATTTTCAAATTTAAAACAATATTCCCATTACAAACATATAGTATTTCCAGCTTACCTTTAAATTAATTTTAAATTGATATTTTCATAAGATTAATTACTGTGACTTTATTAGTGTAGATTAGAATTTAAATAGCTTTTTTTATTTTATTTTATTACATATTTCAGAAACTGTTTTACTTGACTTTTAATTTTGTATTCTGTTTTATTAGCAATTCTCTTTTTGTTTTCATGGCTGTAAACAAAAGTATCAAGTATCAACCTCTGGAGGGAACTGCAGTAGTCCGGTGAGGAGGTTGAGACGTCCACGGTGAGGCATTCCCATGACCACGTCTGTCACTCCACTATACGCCGCAGAACGGAAGAGCTCGTAGAAAAATCCCATCATGCTCTCTGCTCCCTCACCTCCATATCGTTTAACAGTGGCAAACTTGGTGGCTAAAAAGTGGTCAAATTCCTTTAAAAAGAGAACACAGGAGATGCACATTTGCTGATGACAGTGGAATCAAGTGTGTACATGTTACATGTTATTCAAAGTGTTACAGTCATCCTGAGGCATTAAAAAAAAAAAGTGACTAAATGCAAATGGCTGTGTTACCTGTGACTCAAGCATCAGTTTAGCCAGCTGTCTCCTCTCCTCCGGTGAAAACGCCTCTTTCTTGAGCTCCTCAAATCGGTCTGCAAACCATTCTCTTTCCTGCAAGCTCTGGAGCTGAGTGGTTTCCACTGAGATTCTCCCACAGTATGTTCTCTCCAGATAGGCCAACACCTCTTCAGAGGTCGCCTCGGCTTTCCCAAAATGCCGCAATCCTGGAATGACGACAAATAAAAATGTAAGGAGATAAATGGACCAAACTAAAGAAGTATTATTTTAAAATAATGTTCTGTGGTAGACATGTGCCGGTATTCGGTAATACGATATATCACGATAACGAACATGCACGATATTGTTATCGTGGTAGGCACCTCAAAATACCATGAATAATTATTACAAATTATTCAGATTTTTTAAAATGCATTTAAAGAATACTTTTCCCATAAACTGGTTAAAATGCACAACACCGCTGTATGCTGCGTCACAGACACATGCGGACTCTCATGTAAACAAGCCCAATGGATGAGAAGCGCATGATGGGAGGAGTCAAAGCGTTAGTCATCCCGAGGCATTAAAAAAAGAAAAGTGACTAAACGCAAATGGCTGTGTTACCTGTGACTCAAGCATCAGTTTAGCCAGCTGTCTCCTCTCCTCCGGTGAAAACGCCTCTTTCTTGAGCTCCTCAAATCGGTCTGCAAACCATTCTCTTTCCTGCAAGCTCTGGAGCTGAGTGGTTTCCACTGAGATTCTCCCACAGTATGTTCTCTCCAGATAGGCCAACACCTCTTCAGAGGTCGCCTCGGCTTTCCCAAAATGCCGCAATCCTGGAATGACGACAAATAAAAATGTAAGGAGATAAATGGACCAAACTAAAGAAGTATTATTTTAAAATAATGTTCTGTGGTAGACATGTGCCGGTATTCGGTAATACGATATATCACGATAACGAACATGCACGATATTGTTATCGTGGTAGGCACCTCAAAATACCATGAATAATTATTACAAATTATTCAGATTTTTTAAAATGCATTTAAAGAATACTTTTCCCATAAACTGGTTAAAATGCACAACACCGCTGTATGCTGCGTCACAGACACATGCGGACTCTCATGTAAACAAGCCCAATGGATGAGAAGCGCATGATGGGAGGAGTGAAGGAGACATGCTGAATGAAAATGCACATTCACTCTCTGACAGCAGATGGCGCTGATGGTTATTGTTTTTATTTTCAAGTTTACAGGTTGTATCTCCCAGGAACATTTACCTCAAGATCAGCAGCCTGGTCACAGCATGGTGCCGTGTTACTTTTGGATAAAGATGGTGAATTGACCTTTTTTACCAAGTCACACGAGTTATTACAGGGCCCCCTTTTCAATATTCTCGGAAAATAGGCCACTCACTGTCCTTTCTGTACAATGTCTGTAATCTCCTGGATACATTAGCAATTTAAGGGTTAAATAAGATAAATTTTTTTCCTCAGAGTAACTATCACATTTAGTTAAAATCAGAATTGTGATCTATAAACTCACAATTGCAGTAAAAACTCAAAATTGTGTGATAATTTTTTATTTTTATTTTTGTTAATTATGTGGTGGAAATAAGCTTCCATAATTCCTGTAGTGAAAAGCAACTAATGAATTCAGTGGAGTCCTTTGGTTTAAATATTAACTTTCACTTCAGATGTATGGTTCTGTTTCAGTTCTAGTACTAGTATTTATTTTTTAATAATAACTATTTCACTTTCCAGCGTACTTATTAGATACACCTTTATTATAGTACACTAGCACACAATTTTAAGCCTACATTAGTAAGCACACAACTTACAATAGCTGTTTACTTAGTATTTAGCATTTAGTACTTAGTAGTATACTTAGTATTTACGGCTAATTACAGTAACCAGGTCGTTTGAATAGTTGTTGAATATGAGATGTACATTTTTTTGAAGGACAAAGAATGCATTGTATAGTGATATTTTCAGGAGCCTACCTACTATTAGCGCTAGTAACATAATAGATTCTAGTTCGTTTCAAGGACTACATGCAAAAACTGGTTGCCATGTATTTTGTCTTCCACCCTGAGAACATGTTGCGTTTTTGTTCGCGTGGAAACACATTTTAGATTGAGCTCTGGTCCTGTGAATGAAAGACCCTCCCTTGTTGCTGCGACGCCTGTTTCTTCAGACCGTCATCACTAGCGAATCGCTTCAATGGGACTTCGGGCTATCCAAAGCACCATCGATTGTGCCTACCTTTTTGAAGGCCACTAGAACTGCTGGAGGCTAGATCTGCTGCTGCTGGTTTGTCTGTTCGTTCTCAAAGAAAGAGGACGTGTAGCGTTTTTTCTTCTTCTTTTTTCCAAGAGAAGCTGTAACACAATAGGGACACTCGAGTTATGAAGGCTCGACGGATGACTGGCGCTGTCCGTTCAGCACCACCTTGCGCCCAATGACACCGTAAAAAACCTTCCTGACTCCCTTAAACCCGAGCCGGGGGGTCAGGATATTGGCTTATTGGAGGGAAAACGCGTTCGCATCTGTCCTTAGAAGTCATTCAAGTGTGTGAAGGGTTTTGGATTTCTATTGTTGGCATGGACACTTTGAGACGCACCTGGCACGATCGAAAACACATTTGAATTTTCTGAACATGGGTCCCAGCGGTATGATGACGGTCCATGGGTTGGAGATATGACTAGAGAGGTACGCGATGGGCCAAGGGGACGACAAGGATCGCATCGTGATCAACGTCGGAGGAATCAAGCACCAGACCTACCGCAGCACCCTGCGCACCCTGCCCGGCACTCGACTCTCCTGGCTGGCGGAGCCCGACGCGCCTAATAACTTCGATTATGATGCGAATATCGGTGAGTTTTTCTTCGATCGTCACCCCGGCGTTTTCGCCCACATTCTTAACTATTACCGCACGGGCAAGCTGCATTGCCCGGCGGACGTGTGCGGACCTTTGTATGAGGAGGAGCTGGCGTTTTGGGGGATCGACGAGACGGACGTGGAACCGTGTTGTTGGATGACCTACCGGCAGCATCGAGAGGCGGAGGAGGCTTTGGACAGTTTCGCCGGGGGTGCTCTTGAACTCGGACATGAAGACCTGGAGCCTGAGGGGGTAGCTGAGGCGGCCGAGGGGGATGAGGGTGTTGAGATGACCCGGAGACTGGCGCAAGGCGACTCGCCCGATAACAGGTCCGGGCGCTGGAGCAGATGGCAAAAGAAGACGTGGGCACTCTTTGAGGACCCGTATTCCTCAAAATACGCACGGGTGAGTTCATTGAGAAATGCTGTTATCTGTGTTTTTTTTTTTTTAAAACGATGGTTTGCTGGACATCCAGCGTGAAAAGTATCCCAAACCTCTTTAAAACCAGCTTACTGACCAGTAAACCAGCTTAGGCATAGTCCAATGCAGTTTGCAAAATGGTCAAATGATCCCAATGAGCCCATCGGTGACTCTTGATTTTGATTGATCATTTGAGAAATCAGTGATAAACACAACCATGCCAACCGGGTCATTCCACAAAACGGTGTGTTTTCCATTTTGAAGAGATGATTTTTGTTGGAAAAAAAGTACAATTTAGTAAATTTCTGTAAGATTTTAAACATTATGCCAAAGAAAAACGACTAAGTGAAGCTAAATGTTTAAAACTTTTAAAACTAAACTTTATATAGTTGAATATAACAATGCCTGTTGACAATTTAGTTTATAATTCATTTAGCAATTACTAGCAATTTCTAAAAATAGAATTTAATGATTTTACACACACACACACACACACACACACACACACACACATTTGAAAATATTTACATAGAATAAATACAAAATACTATGTATGTAATATAAACTGTATTTAAAAATATATTATTATATGTATATTATAAAAATGTTAAATATTTAAGTAAATAAATAAATAAATATGTTTATTTATTTATTGGAATGGGATAAAAACAAATCCGCATAGAAAAATTAAAAGGAAAATAAATAAAATAATATTTTTTTTTGTGGAAAGAAAAATAACTATTATAAGTCATTGTTTACTCACAGAATTTTGAATTTATTATTATTATTTATTTTAATTTTTTTTGGTGTAATGACCCAATCGTAGACTTGGAGAGATACAGAGAGTCTGGGTGACCACATGTCTGAGCACATCCCACAACTCTGGGTGACCTTGAAATAATACTCACCTTCTCTTTAGTGAGATAAAAGAAGGCATGAGATGGAGGCATAAATTATGTCATGCACTCTCATGATTTTATGGTATAAAATAACTCCATTGGTTTGTGAGTCTTTTCCACAGTGCACATTAGTTTTGTTGTCTCCTCTGCCTGATGATCAAGTGACTGTGATTTGCTGACTGGCTAGGGGCTGGAAATAAAGACTGCTCATATCCTTGCTTGTCCATACAGTTCATGTTTTGTTCAGGAGCACGCTGCCACTAAATGCAGCTTGCCTGTTTTGATGTGTGACAAGTAGCCACCTCACCCCTACAGACAAGCTCATACACACAACCTCAAGGCACGCAAACACTAAAGATGCACTTGCATAAAGTATTTAAGGCCACTTGTGCTGTAAAAGACACACTCCCCTTGAGACTTTATGGGTATTTCATTAGCTCATTTCAAATGTCAGCTCTTTGCCCGCACCGCTGTCCCATCATTGCTCTCAGCAGGAACACTGTAAGCTCTTAATCGGAGATGAACGCCATCCCAGCATTTCCACGAGTTTTGGCAGCCAGGTTAAAACAGGTCAGCTCTACTGACTCTAGCCCACCGCTTTGGCACTGACAGAGCAGGAGAAGGATGTCCTCCAAAATCTAAGCGAGCAGATTGTAGAAAAAAACTTAGATATACAATGGTGTCCAAAAGTTAGGATTTTAAATGTTTTTGAAGAAGTCTCTTTTGCTAACCAAGACTGCACTTGTTTGATCAAAATATACAGTAATATTGTGAAATATTATTACAATTTCAAACAACAGTTTTCTATTTGAATATATTTTGGAAAACTTAATTTTCAGCATCATTACTTCAGTCTTCAGTGTCACATGATCCTTCAGAAATCATTCTAATATGCTGATTTGCTGCTCAATTGTTATTGGTACTCAGTTATTAAAGGGGTCATATGATGCGATTTCAAGTTTTCCTTTCTCTTTGGAGTGTTACAAGCTGATTGTGCATAGATGAGATCCCGGAAGTTGCAAAGACTAAAGTCTCAAAACCAAAGAGATATTCTTGATCAAAGTTAAGACTCTGCCACGCCTCCTAAAACGGCTCGTTCTAACACGCCCCCACATATCTACCTCACTATGTGGAAATATTTGCATAATGCCGCCCAAATGTTCACGCAAAGAAAGAAGGCGTGGTTTCAGTAACCGCAGTTAGTGTTGAAGCAGCATGTCAGGGAGACGCTGTGTGTTTCTAGGCAAAAGCAAAAGCACTTTATTTGGCCTTCCGAAAGTAGATGCATTTAGGAATCTTTAAGATTACTTACAACAGAACAGCAATGCATTTTATGGACAACCGTTTCGTGAACCTAGGAGAGGAGGTAATTTTGACCTTGCTATGACAATCTGGCGCTTCTGAATCAGCTACTGTTTTGTTATTAGTTTAAGTATTTGCTATTGACTGTTCAAATGCGGAGTTTTGC
>NW_015506553.1:223141-244355 GCF_001515645.1 Sinocyclocheilus grahami
GAGAGAGCGAGAGAGAGCGAGAGAGCGAGAGAGCGCGAGAGAGCGGGTCACATCACAGTGGAGTCAGCTGTCTTAACCGTGGCTTGTGTACTGCAAACACATACCAGCTTCATCACTGTGTCTGTCACGCGACTCTGTTCCCCTTTCGGGCTCTGTTTTTACATTTATTTTGAAAGATGAAGCTCGCGATTATGGATTAGGGCGTTACATTTCCAACGAGTGCTTGTGGTGTTCGGCCAATCACAATGCGCTGGGTCAGCTGACCAATCAGAGCAGACTGTGCTTGTCGGAAGAAGGGACTTTGTAGAATACGAAGCGTTTGAGAGAGGCGGGGCATAGAGGACCTACAATAATGTACAGTATTTGAAAAATAATGTGTTTTTGGAACATTAAAGCATGTCAACATATTCTGTTACATTAAATACACAAAATAATGATCTTTAAAAAAGCATCATATGACCCCTTTAATAATGGTTCTTATTATTATCAATGAAAACAGTTTTTGCTGCTTAATATTTTTGTGGAAACCCCGTTTTTTCAGGATTCTTTGATGAATAGAAAGTTCATTGAATTGCATTTATTTGAAATGGACATTTCAGATTTATTCCAACCTTCCTGAATAAAAGTAAAAGTATTTTTTTCAGTATTCATTTTTCAATTATTACTTTCTTTTCTTTTAAAATCATACCTACCCCATAATTTTTGAATTGTTGTGTATCACAGTTTCCATAAAAATTAAGCATTTTAAAGGCAAAGCGTTTTCAGCATTGATAAAAATAATAAATGTTTCTTGAGCATTTGAAGACTGAAGACTGACTGATGAAAATTCAGCTTTGCTATCACATGAATAAATGACATTTTTTAAATATATTCAAATAGAAAACAGTAAAAAAAACAATGTAGAAAGAGTTTCAGGTAGGTTTTGAATGCAGATGACGCGTCTAAACAAGTAAAAGTGTAGGTGAGACTGGTTTTTTAGCTGGAAATGTATTATTCATTTGGCTATGGGCTGCTCTGCCAGGAGCCAGGCTGTCCGACACTGTCTGCCGTAGCTGAGAGCTGCTGGAGATGAGGAAAAGTGGCCCAGCTTCTGGCAGCACCACAGAGAAACATGAGCCAGGCTGCCTGATAGCAAATCAAGCAGTAATGGGTTGATGAAGTCCACTTATGGACATAGACCGCAGCTAGGATTTGTGACTTAGATAATCTGCATGATTCATTTTTTTTTCTTTTGCATAGTCTTGAGTAATCGCTGTTGCGTGATGGGAAAGTTGGGTTTCTGCATCAAAAATGCAGTTCTGTCAACGGTGCTGGGTTATTTTTACCACGTTTTCTAAATGCAGCACCTCTCTGCTTCTCAAGTGGAGGCGGTTGGAAAAAATACGCCATTTTCAGATGAATGAATTGGGATGTTGAAGTCATGGCTAGACTCCATGTGCAGAGGTGGCGCGTTCAACCTTGTAAACTGCACTCAGTGCACTGTACTGTATGTGTTGTTTCTTCACTAGATTTTCTGAGTCAAGTCAATTCAATTGTTTTGAGTTATTTTTAGGTCGCCTCCTTCAGGAAGAATATCTTAATTACATTAGAACTTGACAACTCAGTTGCCTGCTGTGATCACAGATGACATCTTTCTTTATCTTTATCTAAACTAAAAGCTCAAAAGCATGGGAGGGAATGCATTTTAGATAAGAAAAAGGTTTAGGCTTCTTATAGTAAGAAACTGACAATCAAGGGCAAGAATGCTTGAGGTTTTGTCAATTTTTTAAATAAAACAAATGCATATTTTTCTGAATATTATAGAAACTGTTATAACGTGGTTAACTCTTCTTTTGGATTTTGGAATACTTTAGTAATTTTGTCTTTTCCTATGTTTCCTATTGTTTCTATGCACTAAAACAGATTGATAGATGCTGCATGAGCTAAATGTTGCAAACTTGGCATTGATCCTCTTTCAAAATGATGATGCTACAGTACTGTACCTCAGTACAGGATCAGGTGAAAGGGTGATTTTGTCTTAGCAGGAAATAGGATCATTTTGAGTGGGGTGTCCTGTTGTTTTGTGATGTTTGCTAGCTTGTACTTTGCATTACAAACAACAGATGCCACTCTGTGGTTGATAATGTGTCCTGTCGTTCTCCTACAGTAATGCCTGTGAGGGTGTGAATGTTACAAAACCGGTCAAGAACATGTCCAGGTCATATTTAACCCCAAAATCAAAAATGAGAAATAAGAAATTATGTTTTTTAACACAATTAAGTCTACCATTAAGCCTTAACCATTACATTATTATTATTATTATGATTAATTTACATTACACATTCTCTTTTACATTAACAGTTAAGCTACACATTCATATTAATGTAATGCAGTTCTTAAAATTACATTTAATTAATTACATAAAATTAATTATATTAAATATGTGGATTAAATAGTAAAACATTTATACATTGTGTTTGTGTGTAATTTTCTTTAAGAATGTATTTTATTTAGATAAATATTTTATTTATTTATTGGTGTAAAATGTGGCCCGGACATATTTTTCTGAGATTTAAGGAAAAACAAACCAGAATTAAGACAGAATATCTTTTCCTTTTAGGGGAACCATGAGCTAAATTTTTATCTTATTGTCTGTTATGGAATCACAAGCAGATGCCCCTCATTTTGGCGTAAATGGGTCAGGCTTAGTCTAAAACCCTGTTCAGAACCGGGAAAATAAATGCCAACCGCACTGTACCATAAATATGAGCAAACAGGAAGTGAACAGATGAGGCCTTTCGGTTCAGACTCTGTCTGCATGCATGTAGATTTGACCTGACTCGTCCTCACAGTAATTATCAAGCTGCACGTCATTCATTAGTCTGCCCGGTTGGGGAGTGTGTGAGTGTGTTTAATGAGAACATCTCATCTCTCCGCTGCATCAGCATCACAGCAACACATCGGTTCATACACAAACACACACTTGCATGCAGAATGATTCAGCGCCGGGCCGCCCACCAACTAATAGAGTTACCAGCACTTTAAGTGAGTTTCAACATTCCCAGCACTGCAGCTTTCACGTTTTTTCAAGGGCTGAAAAATGAAAATGGGCTCATTAACTCAGATTAAATGGCTGCAAATGATGACGCTTTAGATTGACCGTCAGTATGTCACTAGATTCACTGAATTATAGAGTGCCAGAAAGTTTCTCAAGACTCTAGGAAGCTGCAAGAGATCATGGCTGGTTAGCATGGTTGCATTAGCCCCTGCTAATGCCGTAACTACACCATCTGGACCCAAAAAAGCATTTTCTCCATTGACAACCATTCAAGATAAAATGCATATTCTGACAGATTACGTTTTTTTTTCTCAGAGCAACATACAATGTAACTTGCATATATTTCATGATATTATAGTGGATGTTTGTATGGCGAGATAAGACAAAAAGTGAATTGCCACTTCAAGTCATCAGTGTGTGATGGGAGGGCAGATGGGGAGAAACGGATCATGTTGTGTCCCCTGAGATCAAGAGGATCAAGCTGTTCTTGTGTTTATCTTGATCAATGGCAGAGTGAGGATAAAATGTTCTCATGGATCAAACTTTTGCCCTCTGGGATTTGCAAGGTCGTGAGAATGTGCTTTCGCCCTCAGTCTGAGGAGAGCAAAAGTGATTCAGCAGTTAAATGTTTTTACAAATATTTGAGGTGATATATGTAGCATTTGTTATTTTGAATGAATTACACATAATGAATAGGCCGCTGGCGTCTGTGAGGGAGAAAAAAAAGCAGTGGTGATGATGTAATCCATGTCTTACCTTGATGAATTATTTTTTACCGCCCCAGTCCGTTCACTGACCGCCCAATGCAAATTTGATACAAAATTGGAAAGCATTTGTGAAAACTGAAAGTTCCAGGTACAATGGCACGCATTTATAAAAAGATAACTATTCAATCTTGAGCAAATAAAGGCATTTTTTGCAGAGACAGGTTTGTGAAACACAAAAATGATCCTCTTTGTTGATAATCTGTAGAACAAATGCTAGCATAGTAGTATTGTTTATCCTTTTATTTTTGGTTGTAACAAGACGTCTTCGTTGGGAAGTGTAGTATTGCCATGTTAATTATTTCCTTATGCTGTATGTCATCTTCCGAGGATCATTAGGTTATCAAGTCGTCTTTGAATGAATCGGAGCATAATTACTCTGGAGCTGTAGGAAATTATGTCAACACAACGAGCTGTGATGTGAAACTGAAAAGTTTGTCTATTTTACACTTTTAAGAGCCTTCCAAAAACAAATCGGGCACTGTTAACAACATCTACAAGAGGAAATTCAGATATTTGCAATTTAAATCTCTCTTGCATCAAAATACATGGATTCTTTTGAACTTTCAGATGCTTTTTGCTGCCAAATAAAGTTCCTTGATTTCCATAACTTAACAGCTTTTTCTACAGGTCATAGAGATCTTAATAAGTGGCGAAAAGCCGTTATTTATGTGCGTTTTTGTGTGTATGTGCTCGTAGGCTTCTTCAGACAAAACGTTTATCCTCCCTACAAACACAGGAAATGAGGCACATCTAGGGAATAGTGTCTGTTAGACTAAGCACTGGCTGACCGAGATATAAACCGCCTGTGGAAGAAGAATTTATGTGATAGAAGGAACCGAAGAACTGAGAGGTGTTGCTAGCCATCAGAACCAGAGGCAGATCAGGGCAGAGAAGGTGTATTAATGCTTTGAAACCTCATGAAAACATGGTATATGAACACAAAACATTGTTATTTGATACTAGCTTACATATTGTAAATGCGATCCCACTTTATAGTAAGTGGCTTTAACTACTATGTACTTACATCAAAAATAAGTACAATGTACTTACTGTGTTTATATTGTATCGCAAACTTGCTAAAGATATTTATGTGCGTTTTTGTGTGTATGTGCTCGTAGGCTTCTTCAGACAAAACGTTTATCCTCCCTACAAACACAGGAAATGAGGCACATCTAGGGAATAGTGTCTGTTAGACTAAGCACTGGCTGACCGAGATATAAACCGCCTGTGGAAGAAGAATTTATGTGATAGAAGGAACCGAAGAACTGAGAGGTGTTGCTAGCCATCAGAACCAGAGGCAGATCAGGGCAGAGAAGGTGTATTAATGCTTTGAAACCTCATGAAAACATGGTATATGAACACAAAACATTGTTATTTGATACTAGCTTACATATTGTAAATGCGATCCCACTTTATAGTAAGTGGCTTTAACTACTATGTACTTACATCAAAAATAAGTACAATGTACTTACTGTGTTTATATTGTATCGCAAACTTGCTACTGAGATGGGATACGGGTAAGGTTAGGGACAGGTTTGGTGGTATGGGTAGGTTTAAGGGTGGGTTAAGGTGTAAGTGATGGGTCAATAGTGTAATTATAAATGTAATTACAGAAATTAATTACAGATGTAATTACATACAGGTATTTTTTTAAATATAAGGACAATGTAAAAACATGTATGTACACAATAAGTGCATTGTACCAAATTATTAATTTAAATGTGAGTACATAGTAGTTAAGGCCACTTAATATAAAGTGGGACCATAAATGCATATAGTTATATGAATAAAAATAATTTGTAATTGTTTATGGTTCAGTAACGATACAATGAAATTGGGTCATGAGTTGGCGGAGTGAGTTGTTTGTAATCACTTGAATGAATCGGCTGCTATTGGGGTGGGATATGGGTAGGTTAGGTTAGGGACAGGTTTGGTGGTATGGGCAGGTTTAAAGGTGGGTTAAGGTGTAAAGGATGGGTCAACAGTGTAATTACAGAATTTAATTACAGATGTAATTACATACAGGTATTTTTTTAAATATAAGTACAATGTAAAAACATGTATGTACACAATAAGTGCATTGTACCAAATTATTAATTTAAATGTGAGTACATAGTAGTTAAGGCCACTTAATATAAAGTGGGACCATAAATGCATATAGTTATATGAATAAAAATAATTTGTAATTGTTTATGGTTCAGTAACGATACAATGAAATTGGGTCATGAGTTGGCGGAGTGAGTTGTTTGTAATCACTTGAATGAATCGTTTACAAAAGTGCTAATTCTGGAATGGTAGATTTTTATAATTGAAAATAGGTCAAGAACTGTAGTTTTGTTTAGAAATTAGCATATTTGGTAGTGCTGTTTGCCAAGGCATTGTTTAGTGATTTGAACAAGTTCCAAGCATTAAACTTTGGCTTGTGACTCGAAAATGATACATCAAATCATGTGGTCTGTTAAGAAGAGGGGTGCTATTACTCTTCTAAGTGATCTGACTAATGGTAAAATGGGTGAGAAAATCCCATACATTTACATTAAAGGAAGCAACCAACACTTGGTAAGCAGCCACCCAGAAAACCTTAGTATTGTAGTGGCGACTTCTAATCAGGCAAGCACGAATCAACCAACACATTTTATTTAGAAAATGGAAAAATTTGATAGTGATTATTAAATTCCAAGAATGCATTGAATTTTCATTTTTTCCATGTTGAATGCATTTTCCCACCCCTATCATATCTGTGCTGATGGATGATTTGTCATTGAGATTCACAGCCTTAACTTAATATTTTATTTCAGCAGAATAATCAAGTCATACATAATGGATGGAACTTTTCTCAGATCGCCAGAAGATCCCATGGAAGGGAAAACATGGCCAACTTGCACTTATGTAATTCCACCCCATTCCATCTGTCTATGCTTGTCGTTCTATCTTAAAATAAGCTGTAGTGTAAGTGGTGCAAGCCTTCCCCATCTTCTTTCAAAACACTGGAGGGACCATCTCACCAAATCTGCATGTGGTAACCTTGCCAGAGGCTGACCAGTAGTCCCTGGTGAAGGGAACTATGGTTAAATTTATCCCAAAGTGGTGGAGGCAGGGCCGTCCTTAGCTGACGCGGGGCCCGGTGCAAGGTAGGGAGCGGGGCCCCCCTCGGTCCGTTTGTGATCGCGTTCCAGGGGGAGGGACGGCTCTGGGTGGAGGGCAGTTATATTGGTGTCTTACTCTCATTCTATGCTGTCCTTGAGAGCGCAAAGTGACCTTGAGTTTCAGCAGCTACTGTACTTCTGTTAAGCCCCCAGTTTGTTGACATGGCACTTTTCAGAAGCACGTTGAGAAACTGAAGACGTGACATTATCCAAGTGTACGTCCTCTGAATTCTGCTGAAATGGGCGTTTATGAGCAATTATAAGTGTTTTCATTGTTATTGGATTTTTTTTTTCTGCTCTGAAATTGGGAAAACCTATTTATAGCTGAACTGTGTGTTACAGCTGTTTTGTAAGGAATTCAAAGAACAAGCATTAAAGGAATTCTGTCATTCTGTCATGTTGTTCCTGTACAACCTTTTATTTCATTGGTGAAACACTAAAGCAGGATTTTGAAGAATTGTACTGATCGCTCTTTGCTTGTGGCAGTTACAATGAATAGGGAATGTAAGATTTAAAAACACCATAAAAGTACTGTAGTATCAAGTCTTCTGAAGTCATACGAAAGCTATCAGTATAGACCAGTGGTATCCTCCAAATTTTCCCTGTTGTGTTCCACAGAAGAAAGACCGATATACAAGTTTGGAAGACATTAGGGTGAATACATATAGAAAGAATTATAATTTTTGGATGACTATTTCATTAAGGTCTTACATAACGTCTCTCTCTCTTTTTTCCCACAGTGGGTAGCATTTGCATCTTTGTTCTTCATTTTGGCGTCCATTACCACATTCTGTTTGGAGACTCATGAGGCCTTCAATCCCATCATCAACCGCACAGAGACTTACATGGTGGGCAATGAAACACGGGATCGTGTTTTTTCTGAGACGGAGACCATGGTGCAGTTAACCTATGTTGAGGGTGTCTGCGTTGTGTGGTTCACTTTCGAGTTTCTGATCCGAGTGACTACCTGTCCAAACAAATTAAAATTTGTCAGAAATACACTCAACATCATCGACTTTGTGGCCATCCTCCCCTTCTACCTGGAGGTAGGGCTGAGTGGACTCTCATCCAAAGCAGCAAAAGATGTGTTGGGTTTCCTCCGTGTGGTGCGATTCGTTCGAATTCTCCGTATCTTCAAGCTAACGCGACACTTTGTGGGTTTGCGGGTACTAGGGCACACGCTCCGTGCCAGTACTAATGAATTTATCCTCCTCATCATTTTCCTTGCACTCGGAGTCTTAATCTTTGCCACTATGATCTACTATGCCGAACGTTTTGGAAGAAACCTCAATGATCCTGACGCCAGTAACGGTACACACTTCAAGAACATCCCCATTGGCTTCTGGTGGGCTGTGGTAACTATGACAACCCTCGGCTATGGCGATATGTACCCTCAGACAACGTCTGGCATGCTGGTGGGTGCACTGTGCGCACTGGCAGGTGTGCTGACGATTGCCATGCCTGTACCTGTAATCGTGAACAACTTCGGCATGTACTACTCCCTAGCCATGGCGAAACAAAAACTACCAAAGAAAAAAAATAAGCATATCCCACGAGCACCTCAACTAGGGTCTCCCAACTACTGCAAGTCAGCTATTAACTCCCCGCGACCCAGCACGCACAGTGACACATGCCCCCTGGCACAGGAAGAGGTTTCCGAGATCAGATACCAAGGTAAGAGCTAATAATTTAGAATCTGTAAATTTCCGTCAATGTGATTGAAATGTTAACCTTAAAGGAGTCCTATCGTAAAATTGTTTTCTCAGAGGTTCACTCATTTGGTCTTACCCTCTTTCTGACCGTAGAAGTAAACAGCTAATTTTTTTGCTTCTATACCTTAAAGACATACAAACAATCTCTTTAGCATGTCCTTATTACTTTACTGCAGTTGGATGAGTCAGTTTACCGCACACTGATGAGTAATATTTGTAACAGTGTTTCAATAGATTGACTTTTTGGACAAGGGGACAGAGTATTTCAGTTCTAAAACTACAGTATATTCACATAAACCACCTTTATTTGAAAAGATCATGAGATTTGTCATGATTTGACTCTTTTAATGTTACTCCTTAATCTGTTAGCTTAGCATGTTGATCTGCTGAGCTCTGGATGTTTATCTAGAATCAACTGAACTTGAGTTGGCTGCATCTGAATAATGAATCTACTGGTAGTTTTGATTTTACACAAGAAACTTAAAAAGTGCTAATAGTTTCAGTAATAGAGAAATCTTTCCATTTATCTCAGTGGTTGTGCTCTCATGGAAGCTTACTACTACTCTAAGCTTTCACAGGCATCTAAATTACAGATAGTCCAATCTAACAATTAAGGGTAACTACACACTCTGTAACTACACACAGAGTTTATGCTATGTCAGAGAATGCTGAGAATCTATTGATTTAAAAGGGCATGGTATGTTTTAAGGATTTTGAGGAGAATGGGTTTGTAAAACTGATGTAAAATTGTGTGACCAAAAGTTGAAAAAATGTGGATAAAAAATTTGGGAAAAAATGGATTTGGATTTTCAAAATTTCAGAGAGTCCACTTGTCCAGTTCAACCTTCCAAATTGTTGTGTTTGCACTTGGGAAACAACCTAATGCAGAAATGCAATATAATTTACAATATAAGTTGAATTTCCTACATGTAAGCTAGGGTTATTTATTCCTGCTCCCGGAGACCCAGTGTTTTACAGAGTTCAGGTCCAACCCATCTTCTCATCTTCATCCCAAGTAATCAAAAGGTTAGATGGTTAAAGTGTGTTTGATCGGAGCTAAACTTGTCAGGACAGTGGATCTCCAGGAGCAGGGTTATGTACCCATGATGTTTTTTAGTGTTTGAAAGTATTAGAGCCAGGTGAATTTGACTAGGTGTACAATCATGCATTGTTGGAAAAATCTTTCTTGCACAAATGTCATTTATATCAGCAGGTTTGAACTTTGAGAGCGGTTTGGCTTTCAGGATGTATCGTAGCATTGATAGCCTGAAATAAATCTCCCATGTCACCTTGCATCAATCTGTAATGAGTCATCTCTCTTTGCCTGTGACTGGAGATTTTAAAGTGAATGGGGAGGCGTCCAAAGCTGCCCTGGCCAATGAGGATTGTCCTCACATCGACCAGGCGGTGTCACCCGAGGAAGTCTTTAGCCCTGTGGACCACGAGAGACCCTGCTTCCTGCTCACCTCCGGAGGACAACGAGCCAATCACACGGGGGGGAGAGTCAGGAAGGGTACGTAAACCAGCCAATCACTGCTAGCCTTTAGAGCACTGCCAGTGCCGTGTCTGAAAGTGGAGCAGCTGTCAATCAAAGATGCTCTTTCGGTGCAAAACGACCGACTGTCACTCAGCCTTCTTTCTTGCAGTCTGATAGCTCCTCAGGTCTGCTGTTACTCTAAGGTTGACAGGAAAAGCTACGATAGAAATGACATATCCAAGTGAGCCGTCAACGGGCCTCTTTTAATTTATAGCTCACTCTGAACAAGATCTCTGAGAAGAACATTCAGTGCCAGTTTTTCCTAATGTATTCATGCGAATGCATGAATGCACGTTTTACAGTACGTATTTCAGGCAGATTCAGTGGACCATTATGTAAGGGTCCAATTTTAAATGAAAAAGTAAATGAATGTTTATGAAAAAAACAATGGTTTTATAAAGTAAATTAAATAAGCTTCTGTATAATGCCTAGCAGTGTGCTTGTTTGCATGTAGATTCACAATGGCGGGTGGTCCTGGTGATGGTGAATCTCACAAGAGATGCAGCATGGGATATGGGGCATGTGGTCACATGACAAGAACTCAGCCAGACAGAAGCGCTCAGTTGAACATTAACAGCAAACAGGTGCCATTAGCCATGATACCCTTCTGAAAGACCAGCTTCCTAGCATGAATTCCCATGCTTATGCAGGCTCGTTAGGTGCTGGTCCAACTGATGGGCCCAGCATGGTCTTTCTAGGGATGCTGGATGACCAAAGAAGACTTGCTGGTTAAGCTGGTTGTGGAGTAGTTTTCTTGGGACACTGCTACCAGTATGCATAGCACAACCAACTATGCTGGTCTTTTCAAAAGGGTAGTCAAGATAAGACTAGGCCAGGGAATCAAACTCTTTCCTTAACTCTTGCAATAAAGGTAACACCTCAAACAACAGTTTAGGATAGGATAGTGTTAGGCTAAGCATTTTGATACAAGTGAAATACTTCTGTCACTTGTTAGCCCTGTAGTTAGCCCCATATTTAACAGAACTAGCATCATCTGGTAGTTAAAGAGCTACAGTACCAGTAAACAGGGTATATATATATGGTTGTTTCTTGTTGGGCTGATGTGTCTGGCTGAGTTCTTCGATATCTCTCTGAACCTGTGTTGTGCTGTACAGCACTGTGAAACCACCCCATGCATGCAGTAGACAGTTTGAAGCATAACACGCATGGAGGATGATGCAGTTGACTTGGCAATCAGTCATTGTCAACTGGCTAGCCATGAGCATAACAAGTACATGACAGGGCAACACTAACCAAAACTAATCTGTGCAAAAACACCACATACATACACGCACCTCAGCTATCGGTCCCTATACCTACTTTAAGAACCATATTTATTCCGAAGCAAACCTTGGCAGAGAGTCTTTGTTTAGAGTTGAAGGCTGCTCTGAGGTTTTACTGAAAGCCCTTTTTCTCTTCAAATGAAGGTTATGAAAAGCCATGGAGCCATAGCAGCATGTCTGGAGGCGTGGCCTCAGTGTCGGCCCTGCCCTGCAGCCCGGCCTGTCTCATGCAGCAGGTCCACTCTCCCATCCCATCCATCCTGTAGCATGGACAACAAAACTAACCAATCAGAGGCCCTCGCTCTGCAGTGCTGCACTGAGACGCCTGCTCACACTGTGTACCATCCATCTCATTAAAGTCTTCTTCATTTGAACACCTCTTCACTTCCTGTTCCTCTTGCTTTTTCTCTTCTTACCCTCTCCTTCTTATTTCCTTCCTAATCCTCTGCCTTCCTCTTTCCCCTTCATCCCTTTTCCTATTCCTTATCCTTGTTCTTTTCCTCTTCCTTCTCTCTTTTCTGTCCTTTCTCCCCCTTTTCATCTTCAATTTCTCTTTCCTAATCCTTGTTCTTTTCTCTTCCTCTACCTCTTTTACTATTTTCTTCTCTCCTTTTCATTCCTATTGCTTCATCTCCCACTTCCTTTTCTGCTCCATCTTATTTTGTTTATTTCCTCATTTTTTTTATTTGCTGCTCCTTCCACTTCATCCTCTCTTCTCTGACTGTTTTTATTGTTTCTTCCACCCTTCTCGTTCCTCTTCCTCCCCTTTTCCTCTTCCATTCATGACTGTTTCGTCTTTTCCTCTTCCTCCTCCCTCCCCCTTCCTCACATTTTCTTATCTTCTTCCTTTTCCTCGGACCTTCCTCCTCTCTTCTCTTCCTTCTATTTTTCCTCCTCATCTTATCCTTCATCTGTCTTCTCTTGTCTGTTCTTGTATCTTTAGAAATTTCTGCAGTTTCATTCTTCCCCTTCTCTCTCCTTCATAACTCCTTTTCCCCAAACCCTGAGTGTTTTAAGCTGTGGTTTTCATTAGGTGCTATTGAACACCATTTAAAATAAAAAAGATGAGACAATGGCTATTTCATATATGATGATAAATTTAGTTTGAAGTGACACTAAACAATCATGATTCTAGTGATGCACACATCACCAACATAGAAACTTTACTGAAGAAACCTCATTTGCATTTGCATGCCTTGCATGGGAAACTATCTGAGAAAACAAAAAATTATTGAAAATATGTAAGAAAAATGTGTTTTTTCATCCAAAGCTTCTTGAAATATATCTGATGCAGAGTATGATATCATTTACGATGACATACAAAATATGTAGCAATTGTTTTTTTATTTTTGCAGACATTTTTTGCCTTTCCCCAAACTATGATCTCTGGTGTTTTTTAAACACCCTGTATTTATTAGTAGCAGCAACTGAGTCGACCATTCGACTTTTTGACAAACAATGCAAATAGTGAAAAAAAAGCACTTTAACTTTTTCTCAAACAGAGCAGAATTTCAATTACAATACCAGCTATTATATAAATACGGTTTTATTTTCACAAAAACACATATTTTTCATAAATTCCATTTCAAATGTGATTTATCTGGAATACATACATAACGTGTATATCACATTTTTAAACATGTAACACTGTAGCAAATCATACAGAAAATATACAATATAGATGTATCGTGCAGTTGACAGAAAAAAAAAAGTATTTTAAAAAAGAAAGAAATCAGTGTACTTTTGGGATTACTTGGGGAGAGGTAAATGCATGCACTTTTATGCAAAAATACATTTGCGAATGACAAAACTGTAAATATGAACCTTGCATGAAATAAATTTTGTATCCAATCTGTATATAGACTCTGGTTTTCTTTGACAGAACATCCATATATGACTCCCCCAGTTGCTTGGCAATAAGCTGTGCCTGTCTTGTGATGTCTCTTTGATCTTTCACCCCATCTTTATCACTGAGCTGTTTTTCCAGGCAGCTATTTTTGGACTTTACGGTCTGTATTTAAAATTTAAATTATGCATCAGTTTTACTATCTTATATTTCAATCCTGGTAAAAGGATGCACAATCACACTCGGATCTTGAAAGGTTGGAAAGGTCAAAGAGAGAGTGTGTGACCTCCCGGTAAAGCAAGGGGGATTGAAACAGGAGAGCCGAGGCAGAACTAGCGGTGATCGTGCCCTGTTTCGCACACTGGTAGCATGCCATTAACCAAGCATGTCACACCGTCCCAGTGCGTACAAGCCCAATCACAGCATGACCTGATGAGATAATCGTATTAACAATAACCTGTAGATTTACACCGGATCTGAATGAATGCAGCATGGGAGAATGCATGGTAAACCCTGAGTTTACCATGAGCCTGTAAAGGAGGACCTGCTTGACACATATCACCCTGTTTGCTTGCACGGTTCGAGGGACAACAATTCCGCCAGCCTTCTCCATCCACCCCCCTTCCCCATGTTTCTGTGCCATTGGTTTGGTGTATTAATATGATTTTCCTTGTTGTTTGTTGTTGTTGTTTTCTCTTCGTGTTTTTTTAGAGACCCAGCGCGGCCACCGAAGCAGACAACCGACCGAGTCAGTGTGTGTAATGAACCATGGTGTACCAACCACTATGTGTGTCAACCATAAAGCCACATCCCCCACCTGATAGTACCGTATTTAGTGCGTGTGTGAGCACTTGCTGTGCGTTTGTTGTGGATTAGTACTTCTCTTCGAGTTGTGACTGAGAATTAATTCAGCGTAGATGTAGCACAGTAATCAAGAGAAGCTGTAGTGGTTCAGCCGTTGTTTCGTTTGTGGTTTATTGTGCTGTCGTTTTGTTCGAAGTGCCTGTTGTTTTTCCGTTCGTGAGTGTCAATGTTGTACATGGTGCTTGTGAGTGCTGGTGTGAAAACATGACCTTTCTTTTATCTCGTTGAAGTGTTTGTTTAAATGTTGTAAAAATGTTACTCCAGTCACTAATCACATTTCAGTGGGAAAAAAGAAAAAAAAATCCACGTGCTCTGTGATCATGTTTGAGTAGGGAGAATAAAATTAGCAATTGTTTTCCCGTATTTTGTACTATTGTAGTTACCATGTAGAAAATGCCTTTTGCACTGTTTGCACCGTTCACTTTTACACTCCTTTCTGTAGAACAAATGCCAGTTTGATATATTTTGTAGCTCACATGTTTGGCTGGTAACTTTCGAGATGCACCGCGTACTATTCAGACGTGACTAATCAGGCTCCGCCCACAATGAAATCTCATTGGTTCAAAATTGTACTTGTTTTAAATATTTTTATTTAACATTTAATATACGTCGATCATGTTTTGATTGACTGTGTTTCAGCATAAAAATACGTTGTCGCTGAAAATGTGATGTGTCGCGCCTGATTGGAACGCTGTGCTGGAAAAATACCAAGGCTTGTTAGCGCATTATTGGGACCAAACTCATTATTGGGATTTTTTGAAGGAATGACAACACCATTATTGAGTTTGATGCGGGAAATGTTTGATAAATGCTTAGTTTGCATTTGAAACTTCAGTCTGAACATACATACGCTATTTTGAAAGCCACATATTACGTAGACACCATCACAAGAGACAATCCTGCACAGAACAACACCGTAACTCTTTATAGAGAACATACAGGGTTTATGATGGAATAAACGAAAGGAACTGATACTGTGTCTTAAGTTTGTTTCGACGTTTATTTTTCATTGTTGTGAAAATGTGAAGTAAACCCAATTCTTTGGGACCAAACTAGCGCACTGCCAGTTGTATCATGGGAAATGTCCATGTTGGGTCATTTCCATACAATATGCTGGACTGTTCAAAGACCCAACCACATCAGAGCACAAACAACAGTATGTAATAAAATATATATGAATAAGCCTCCAAAGGTTCACAGCCTTTATGACTGCATAGTTTTTGGACACAGTAAACTTCCTGCCAAAAGGCTGCATCTCAAACGTTTGTGCTGTTTTGTGAGATGTCCTTGTGTTTTTCAGCACATTGCAGTGCATACTAGTATGGATAGTTATCTAAAACCAGGTGGTGTTGTCATTGATGGTTTGAGTTGACATATTAAGGCAATTTTGTGTCTTTTTCTGAAGAGAGTATAAAAAAAGCAATGAAAACAAAATAGTGATAATAAAAAGCACTAACACAGATTCTGTGTGTTTTGTGTGTTTTTCAAGCTTTGTTTTAAGGCAGTGCAGATACAAAAATACTAGTAGTTGCATGAACATACATATTTGACTAATTAAATGCAAAAATAATTATAAAACATTTCATAAAACACGTTAACAGTACTACGTTTTATAAAAAACGAGTCAGTCTCAACGAGTGAAGAGTACATTTATTCTCATGTGCGTTATGCATTAAGTATGTTACGTCTCTGACAGACAGCATGTTGAAGCCACTCAGGCGTCAAGTGATGACGAGGTCAAAAATCCTGTGGCAGGCTATACTACCTGCCATGTATTGTGCATGTTATTTTTTGACAGACAAAAAGTTACTTTCAGCTGTCGCAAATTTGTTGACTTCTGAAAATCAAGTTATATATACACTGAACAAAATTATAAACACAACACTTTTGTTTTTGCCCCCATTTTTGATGAGCTGAACTCAAAGATCTAAGACTTTTTCTATGTACACAAAAGGCCTATTTCTCTCAAATCTGTCTAAATCTGTGTTAGTGAGCACTTCTCCTTTGCCGAGATAATCCATCCACCTCACAGGTGTGGCATATCAAGATGCTGATTAGACAGCATGATTATTGCACAGGTGTGCCTTAGGCTGGCCACAATAAAAGGCCACTCTAAAATGTGATGTACAATTTCTTTTGATTTTGGGATGAAATATGATATTACTGTGAATGATATGATATGACATTACTGTGAATAATATCAGTTTTAAAGCTCAGAAACAAACAACAGGAACTGCAATTAGTCAAAGATGTGACCATTTTCTCTCTCTCTCTCAGTCCAAATTGCAGGGGAATTAACAGATTGAGAGCAATAGAAATAGCTTCTATATCAATAACTTCATATTCATTTGCAGTGATGGCTCATTTCCCTCTGATGCCCTTACACAAAGGCACAAGGACTAATTCCCAGCATCCTTTTATGATAGCAGTAAAGATCACAGCACGGAGCCGGCAGCTTAATTACTCCAGGAACAGATACTCATCTGTACTAAAGCTGAAGACGCGGCGCTGAAACTGTCCTCTTAATGAAATCCAAACGTTCAACTCTCAACAGTACAGAAGCCAGAGCTGGGCTCAGTGTTAATTCTGGCCATCAGGCTTAGTGACTTACTTTAATCCTGTCTTTTTCTCTCCCAGGCTCAATGTCAGAGCAGTCACATCCCATAATAAGCTACTTTACACCTAAAGATACTGTAGAATTATTGCCATGGCAACGGCATATGTGATGGAACCTCAGCACAAGAGAGAATCGGCCGGGTGTCAGGAAACATGGAAAGAAAATCCCTGGGTCATATTTCATCCCAAAATCAAAAGGTAAAAATAAAAACATGAATTAATTAATTAATTAATTAATTAATTAATTAATTAAAACATTATTTTAATGACAACTGAGCACATACACTACCAGTCAAGAGTTTTGAATATTTAGAATTTTTTGTTAAATAATTAAATATTTTAAAAATAATCACTTATGCTCAAAAATGCAATAAAACAGTCATGTTGTGAAATATGGATGTTTGTGTGATTAAAAATAAATACATTTGAAAACAAAAAAAATATTACATATATAATTTCTTACATTTAAAAAAAATATATTACAAAAACTAGATTACAAAAAATTAAAGTCTGTTAAAAATGAAATATTTGAAAATAATTCAGTTTACGCTACATAAATATATTTTCTTTCAACCTCATGATGACAAACATTTGATTTTGCTTCTTTACATTTGATCATGATTTTACAAAAGTAAAACATTCAGCTTTATTACAGTAATGTATTAAGGTAAAGTAAAAAACAATTGTGGGACAACGTGCTTGAATGTCATGAAAATAATGGCTTCACTGTATGCTAAATAAATAAAAAAATTAATTCATACATTTTTGGTGAAACATGTGATATTCACCTGATAATGCTTACAGAAAACAGAAAACCCCTGGTGTATTTGTGATTGATGTTTGGTTTTCTGATGGACGGCGGTGATTGACTTCCAGTATTCATTTCAAAGAATGTGTGACAGAGGCTTTGACAGGTTTCTTTCCAATGATTTTTATGGGAAATTAGATAAATGAAGACCACAGTTGTTGCCATGGAGACTAGATACCAAAAACTGTAGACTAGATCACTCACAACAGCCAGGTTGTGTTCAGATCCGCATGCAATCTGCCAAATAAAAAGAGAAATTTGTGAGAACACACCTATTCACAGTCCAAACACAATAATCCCTGACAGACCTCAGTTTGATCACACACAGAAACACACTCTCTCCACGCCTGTAACAGGATCCGGGATGCCTGTAATCGAGCATTCCCTGCTGGGAAGCGGGTACGAGGACTGAGGCGTACAGTGGTTTGAGGGTGGGGAGGGGTGATTTACACATCCAGCCGTGCAGAGATGCTTCCTGCACTCAAAAATAGTACAAACACACAAGCGCCTGATGCTGGAGTCATATGTCCGTTACCATGACGACCCGTGAGGATGTGAGTAGGTGACCGGGTGTCTCTGGTTGGTTTATTAATGTTTGGTGATCAGAGCTTGTTATGCGGAGGTAATGGGCTGCTAGTGGACAAAAACACATCGCTAATGCTCTCTGCCAGAGCTGGGAGGAAGCCGTCCACACAGACACGCTCATATGTGTGGAAATTATACCAATGCATCATGGGAAATGGCAGCCTGAAACTTCTCTTGTTTCATGACCAAATATCTATAAACCTAAAACTAAGAGTTTACTCTGGAAGTGACTACAGTCACGTAACACAGTGGTTTAAGTTCAAAGCTGGATGCCATCTCACAATGTTTATATAGTATGGACCAATCAGCTGCCAGCATGAGTTATCAGTAAAACTGGTGAATTTTTTTTTAATGATTACGTAAATACGTAAAATTATTTATTAATTTGTAATTATGATTTTTTTTTACAATTTACGGAATATTTTAATCGATGAAGATTTAATATTTTAATATTTATTATTAATTTTACAGAGCATTTCTCAAATTGAGAATTATAATTTCATTATTACTTTATATAAACATACAGTTAGAAACAAAAGATAATTATATATTTTTTATTTAGAATAAATGAAACAATATTACTTATTTAGAATATTTTATATCATACACTACATTGTTAGAATATTTCCGTTTATTTAGAAATATTTATTTATTTATATAATTTACAAAAGTCATAAATTGAGCATTATAATTTCAATATGGTTTTAAATGGACATACAGTTAGAAACAAAAAAAAATATTTAGAATAAAGTAAGAAATACTTGTATTTATTTATTAATTTATAGAATACTTCTGTTTATTTAGAATGATTCATTAAATATTTTTATGCATGTATTTAATGTATTCATTTTTAATGTAAAATAATTGACAAGATCTATCATTATCTATTACTATTACTATTATACTACTGTTTCATAATTTGAACTTTTTATCTCATAATTACTATGTCACAATTTTGTCTTTTAATCTTACAATTTTGATTTTTTTAACAGCATAATTTTGATTTTGTATCTTGTTATTTTTATCAGAATTTTTACTTTTTATTTCATAATTTCAACTTTTTATGTCATAATTACGTCAACAATTTATGTCACAATTTATGTCAAATTCATTTGGAATATTCTGAATAATTTTTTCCCATTTATTTATATATTTCTTAAATTTCTTAAATGAAGACTATTAATTTTAATATAGCTTTAAAAAGATATACAAGTACATACAGTTAAGCCCCGTTCACACCAAAAACGATAACTATAAAGATAATGATAAAGGTATAGTTCTAAAAATCGTTCTCAATATTAAAGAATAGCAGAGTCCACACCGCAACTATAACGATAAAGACAAAGAGAAACGATATATCATTGGAATCACTTTCAAAACGATATTTCTCTAGCTGATGAACGATAAAAAAAATTGACAGCCAATCAGAATCCATCCTGCTGTAACGAGCTCGAGAATTTAAAGCGGCAGACGCATGTGCGCTTAGAATAAACAGCCGATATCGTTCGCTGGTGTGGACGCTAATATCGTTATCTTTATAGTTATCGTTCTTGGTGTGAACGGAAAACTAAAAATATAAAAAAACAAAAGATGTGTGTGAGTAGATGATATACTGGTAAGCCAGAGACCAGAAACATTACAAGCTGGTGATGTAACAGTCATTTAAATACATAATTAATTGCTATGGGAACAATTTAGTATTGATCCACGGTTCACAGTGATAGACTTTGCATCAACTAATAGTAGGGTGACCATACGTGCCATTTTCCCAGGACGCGTCCTGGCCAGGATTAATGTCATACACCGATCGGTCTGCACACGCAAACAAAGCCAAAACCTAGATATTTTAGGCAATGTAGAAATCCTGGCCAGGACGCGTCCTGGGAAAATGGCACGTATGGTCACCCTAACTAATAGTAAAGTAGTCCAAAGGAAGGTTTTTTGCAGATACAGTACAAAGAAAAGCAGGAGCCTCCTGTCAGACTCCACCCAATGATCTGTCCTGATGTAGTCTGTTTCTCTTACCATCACCAACAAAACAACGCAACTCCTCCTCACATCCACCCATCCTTCCCCAGCTGACCCCACTCCACACAAGCACAACACACAGCCAGCCAAAACAGCATTGGACAGAGGACAGCGACTGTCCAAACATTAAGGACTGCTGTCAGATCAGTGACAATGGACGCTGCATCATGTAGAATAAATACTACAGTAGTCTTGCTTATAGGCTTTTAACTATCAGCATAGTGTCTGGTCCACTTATTCTGGCCATGAACCACCCTCTTAAACACATAGAGATACACTCAAAAAAATGCAGGGTTGTTTCAACCCAACTTTGGGTCAAATATGGACTAACCCAGCTGTTGGGTTTAATTTTTCAATTACATTTTTAACCCAAAAGTTGGGTTAGTCCATATTTGACCCATAAATTGGGTTGAAACAACCCTGCATTTTTTAGAGTGTAGTCTGAGTGACATGTGAAACAACCAACCAAAAGCACAATCCCCCAAAAATGATCATTCTTGTAATGCAAACCATCTCATTCTCATTAAATAATGCAAATAATAAAATGAATTTAAAAAAAATTATAAATTATAAAAATGAAGCAAAATATATAAATACTATACAATATATATATATATATATAGAGAGAGAGATAGAGAGAGAGAGAGAGAGTCAAATATATAAACATTTTATATTTAATATAATATCAATATATATACTAATATAATAATTATACATTTGATATTTCATTTTATATTTTGTCATTTGAATAATATGCATAATAATCTATAATCACAAATTACCAATGTATTTTAAAATTGTGTTTAATTTATACATTATTCATATTATTCAAATGGCAAAATATGAAATGAAATATAAAACATTGTTTATATATTTGATATATGTATATCTCTATATTTGGTATATTAATTTGATAATTATATATAGATTACGTACACGCACACGCACACGCACAAACATAAATATATATATATATATAGCAAAA
>NW_015506553.1:246981-248305 GCF_001515645.1 Sinocyclocheilus grahami
TAGAGGATACCATCCCATGTACGACCTCATTTCTTCTTATCAACATATACAGAGCGGACGGGTCGCCAGTGGCAGGACATTGTAGCATAAGCAACTTTTGAGGATTAAATATGACATGAGGTCCATCGAACCAAGCAGGGAAGAGTGAAAGTGCAAAACAATGTCACACAAGGAGATCTGACAAATAGAAATACGTTTTGCAAGCCATGTCTGGACTGCTTATAGACAACATGTCCCTCTCTGCATCAGCTTGAACTTGAAAAAAAAGAAGCAAAAAATAAATGCCAAATGTCTCTTTTCTCTCGCTCACAATATCTGAAGGCTGTTCTTTAATTTTAAGGTTCGGTGATGCACCAAGCACGTAAAACCTGAGATTGTATATAAAATACTGTCTTTGAGTAATTCTCTTCAATATGTATGCCCACAGATGCTGCATTCTCTAAGGTAAGTGATGACCTTCAATTTAAATCAGCGATGTGTCTCTGGGCAGGATGAGAAAAGCATCGTGGGAATGTACAGAGCATGCTCGCCCCCTGCTGGAAGACGGTACATACTGCATTCTCTGGCCTTTGGCCAAAGAACATTATTCCAGTGAGTTCTGATGTCATTTTAGCAATAAATGTATTTATGGATAGTTGTGCTCTAAATTCTGATTGGATAAGCTGCGTTCAAAGTCATTGTAATGATATATGTGTACATGTGACCACACATCAGCTGAATTCTGGATAAATGTATGCCATAAGCATAAAAATACAACTGATGAAGAGTCATTTATGTATGGAAGCCCATTTCCACCACAAAAGAAAAAGTATGTCATAATTGTGACTATTTATCTCATACGTATGACTTTTTTTGACTTATCTCATAATTTAAACTTCATTTCATAATAATGATTCAAAATTTCTATCTCAGTTCTAGTGTCATAATTCTATAACTATAGCTATAATATACAAGTCTTTTTGTCTCATAATTATGACTCAGTATGTCATAATTTCTACTTTTTATCTATGACTGTCACATTTGATGTTTTTATCCCATAATTTTGACTTTTTAATCTCATAATTTCATTTTTTCTTTCATAATTTCAATTTATCTCATAGTTATGACTGTCATAATATTTACTTTATTTTATATCATAATTATGACTTAGTATGTAGTAATTTTGACTTTTTAAACTCATAGTTCAGATTTTTTGAATTTCATAATTTTATCTCATAATTACAGTCTATGTCAAAATTGGGACCTTTTTATCTCATAATTTTCAAATTGTAATCTTATAAATTTAGATTCTTTCTCATTTCAACTTTTTATCTCATATTTATGA
>NW_015506553.1:249162-252851 GCF_001515645.1 Sinocyclocheilus grahami
TTTATATACATAACACATACCTGTGTTGCTCCAAATAAAGCTTTAACCTCGATGGGGTGGCTTGTACTTTGGCCAGAGCTTGTTACAATGTCAGACTCTTTTTCTGTACTCAGATTGGTCTGTCCTAGCTGTCCGTAATTAGCTCTGCCCCATGTAAAGACCCGCCCACTCTCTGTGAATAGATAATATATTGTCAACCGTATCACCAGAAAAAAAGCTTTATGAAAGATTTGTGTGAGACAGTGTGTAGTATCACTCACCTGTTATTGAGACAAGATGCGTCCAGCCGCTGTGAACGTCAATCTCTCTCTCACCCTGCAGCAGAGATCGATCCAAAGTCACAGGAAAAGGCTCTCGCTGACCAGCTGACCATGTTTATTACTTCCCCAGAGGAACTTGTCACCTTTGACTGTAGAAATATGGGATTCAAATGCTTCGGTGAAACTTCAAGATCCTCTGTCTCTATCCTTACCATTCAGAGGTAGAAGACAAAATCAGTTTGAAAAGTACTTTCACCTGTCAAACAAATGCAGTGGGTGGAGCCTGCAACAACCTTCTGTGAGGTCACGTCAGCACAAGTGCTATAAATAACTACTAAATTAAATACATTTCTTCTCATTTAACAGACATTAATAAGGTAAACCAATAAACAGTAACTCATTTTTATAAGATTACATATATCCTAATGTGAGGTTGATTTAGGTTTGAGAACAACTGTGTGTGAATGTTACCCGTGACAATGCAAGGCTCCTTAGAGGATAGATGTGCAGGAAAAGGTTGAGGATTTAACATTCTCTTAGCGTGACTCGACAGGCCAGTTCCCCATTGATAAACACAACCTGATGCTTTAGACACGCACACATACATACAAAATCATTTAATGCTCAATTATACTATTACAAATACATTATCTAATTATAGTATTGGAATTCATTTTTCTTTTACAATTATATCTTTAATATTTAAAGCAAAGTATAATATTAAAACGTATTTAAAATGTTAAAAATATGTTTAATATTTTAAAGATATTTTTTTCAATATTTAAACCCAATATACCTATATAATAAATAAGACACATAATTAAAGGTCATTATATTTAAATCATAATAATTACAATAACAATTATGAATCAATAGTAATATAAAATGATTTCATTATTCTTGATATAAACCTAGATTTATTTTCAATATTGAAAATAAATATACGCATATATATTAAGACAAATAAATATTCTAAAAAATAAATGATATAAACATTCTTCTATTCTATTCTGTTTTACATATGTGTAATGTGTACACGTAATTAAATGTTATTAAAATATTCAATTGTAATATTAAAATCAAATTATTATCTAATTACAATATATTGAATATACAATAGAACATTTTTATATTTGATATATGTTTTCAATATCTAAACAATAACATTAAAATACATTTAATATCCAATTAGAATAATAAATAAAAATAATTTACTATTATTATAATTATACTTAGATAGATAGATAGATAGATAGATAGATAGATAGATACTCTATAAAATTCTAAAATTATACTGTTAAATGTAAAATGATTTCTTATATTCGATTTAAAAATCTTTATTTTCAATATTCAAAACAAATATACATATATACACCTACAAAGACAAATATTTAAATATTGTGATATTGAAATTATCATTATTTTAATAATAAAATTATACTATTAAATATAAAAGTTCTTATATGTGATACAAAAATCTATATTTACTCTCAATATTTTATAAACACACTAATAATAAGAAAAATGTCATGTTAATTATAAAAATAACCTAAAACAAATGTTATGCATTCTGGTATTTATTTTACTTATTGATATTTAATACCTGTACTTGCTAATGTGTGTCTAAGCCCTGCAGCCACACTAGTTACCGGCTCATTCAGGGTCTGCAAGCAGAACAAAGCATGATATTATTACAAACCTCACACTTACAACTATTATGCAAGAGTCTCATTTATTCTCAGTTCTCACCTTCACGTGTAAAAGTTCTGCTGAGTGTGTTATTCTTGGCGAGATGCCCAGCTGTCCAAACGCATTGGAGCCGCACTCCAAGACCTGACCGTCGTCACCTGACAGACACAGATCAGATATCAGTTGTTACCATTAGAAGTTTCCATAGAGCAAACTCTAAACCAAACCACTCAAAAATAACTGATGTCTGCAAAAGGCTCTCAATAATCTATCACAGAGTCCAGAATATGAATCTGAAGACCATCACTCACCAGTCAAGATAACAGAGAAGTCCCAACCACAGGACACCTGCTGAACTCTTGTATACCCAGGCAAAGGGCAGAGTTGAAAGGTTATGACACCCTTACTGACCTTTGTGGTTCTGTCCACACATCAGCAGGTCATCTGATTCTGGGTGGAGAAATGTTGTTGTAATACTTCAACTTGTCCACTAGCATTGTTCCATAAATGAAAGGTCAACAATTACAGAAACCGTTTCAGGATTATTTCACAAATCCCAAGGACGTGTTCTTTCAGAGTGTTTGCACGAATATCTGTTATTTTAGTAGTGTTATAGGCCATCTAACCAGTGATGACAGCCGAATGTCCACCTCCTCCGGTCATCCAGCGGATCTGCTCTCTGCTCTAGTGAGCGTTGTTTTGTGTAATTATTTCAGATTGCTTATATTCATTTATATGTGGACAAATGTGAATCTCGCGTATTAAAAGATTGGACACTATCATTACTGGCAAGTGTGTAAGTTTTGTACAGTGAAAAGTAAAGAAAAGTAGGCGGGGCTTAGCAGTCCGGTTTAATTTTTATAATATTTAATTTCTATATATTTATTATATAATTAGAATTTTTTTATTTAAAATTAAATAATTTAAAATTTAAAGTTTTTTTTTCAATATTAAATTATATACATATACCTATTAACTAAGACAAATAACTAAATATTATGGTATTTAAATGATAAGAATTGTAGTAATTAAATTACAATGATATTAAATATACAATTATTTCTTTTTGATATAAAAACGAAATTTATTTTCAGTATTTATTACAAAAAAAATTTATATATATATATATGTACTGAAACAAATAATTAAATATTATTATATTTAAATTATAATAATTAAAGATAAAAGTAGAATATGAAAATGTGTATACGTGATATAACATTTATTTTCAGTATTTAAAAAAATACACATAAATACATGACAAATAGTTAAATGTCTTAAGAAAATTACGATATTAAATTATAAAAAATGTATATTATAAAATGCAATTCTATGCGATTTTAAAATGTAATTTTAATTCTAAAACAAAACGTATACAGCCGTTTGAGATCACAGGATAATGTGTTTAAAAAAATCGTTTATAGATACTACTGGAGCCGCATTCCATTTGTTTATCAGGTACCTATCCTTGGAGTCATAGAATTACAGGATTAAAAGATTTTACTTTCATACACATATGTGTCCGATAGGCTATATGACAAATAATGAATAAGGCTCAATAGAGATTTAGGCATTTGAGCCGACAAGCACCCCTCCAGACCATAACTGTTTGTACTTTAGAACAAAGAAAAAAAGAAGGAACGGTACACTACAGGGCATTTACAGTAGAAAAACTAATATTTATTTTATTAAAAGCATATGAAGAGTTCAGATGCAAAAGCCTCTAAGTGCCATTTGAAA
>NW_015506554.1:0-595 GCF_001515645.1 Sinocyclocheilus grahami
ATATATTGATAGCCAACCACTGAGACAGCAGTCAGCCTCAGTGCACACAGACTCAGCCTTGACAATCGCCTGGGGATATCCTTCTTGGTCGTGAAGAATGGGTGGCACAGAAAGAGCGAGTGGCTCTCTTGCGACCATCGGACTTCTACAAGAGTCTAAGGATGTCTAAGTGAGTCATGGGTCACATGGAAGCAGATTAAATAATTCTTTACCTGATAACGTTGTAGCTATTACATTTTCAAAATGTTACATCGTTGTGTCTTATGATAAAGCATATAATAAAATAACTTTTATATGAATAAAAATAAGAGTACTTTAAGCAATATGAAATTAAAGTACATGGTGTGTTTTCAAATTCATACAGTTTCAACCAGTTTCAACATTGTTTTGCCTTGATTTAATGTGTAATCTATTGAATAGCTGTTGCAAAACCCTCAGTGTGTCCTGTGCTGTGTGCAGATGGAGATAAATACACACTTACGATGTTGAAAATGCTTTTAGAACAGTTTTTGAAAGTACTTGCTCAATGATGTAAATGTTCTTTTTATATACTATATATATATATATATATATATATATATGTATATATATATAT
>NW_015506554.1:605-9542 GCF_001515645.1 Sinocyclocheilus grahami
CATCATTTGATTTCTAAGGGTAAGGAATCTAAATGAATGAACCAATCAACCATCTGGCCTTTGGTCAGCCTTGGGTTTTAAGTTCTTGTAGTTAAAAAAACTGCATTTTAAGTTTGAATTATGGTCACAAATTATCTTACTAAAAAAATATAATTTTGTTACTTATGCAGATTATGAGGTTTTTATATTAGACAAATATTATATCCTATTTCTTTTTCACAGAGCTCTTAATAGATACTGTAGATGTATTAAGACATGTTTAACAGATAAAATTTCATAAATTTCACTTTATATTCCTCTCCTTTCAGTTAAGCACTTACACACTCATATTATTATCTAGTATTATTATCTACTTACACCTAATAATATTATCTAGTTACTAATTACATTTAATACAGAAATTTACTCTGCAGCTAATTTTTTGCCCAGATAGTGGCAATTGCACAGTTACAGAATGTCAATATTTTCTTAAATTAAACTGGTATATAAGCAATATTTATTTTTGCCAGCTCTATTGATTATGTTACATAATCCCTTTGTACAGTCAGCATCAAGAAGTCTTACATTTAAATGCATGTAATTAGTTTTGTACAGCTATGAATGTTGCCAATATGCATTACTTCATTTACAAAATCTTTTAATTTATTGGTTGGAGCAGATGGAGAAGGATACAAGATCCAAGTAACCAGGATACAAGTTTAGGAAGCTAACAAACACACACATGTTGGTTTATTCGGACTCTCCATAGGCGTAATGGTTTTTCTACTGTACAAACTGTATTTTCTATCCCCCTACACCTAAACCTACACCTCACAGAAAACTTTCTGCATTTTTATATCTTCAAAAAACAAAGTATCTTTTTAAGCCTTTTGAATTAAACCAGCTTCACATTGTAATACCTATGTCATACCCATGTCATTATACAAATCTGTGTCTTCATAAACTACCCAAACTATTGCACACGCACACATACACACTTGTACAAGTCACACTTCAAACGTGTCTGTGTGCAGAGGTGATGTTGGCACAGTACTGCATCTCTCTGTAGAGCAGAAGTCTGTTTGTGAACATGTCAGCGAGAGATCAGTAACCAGGCAGAGAAAGATATAGAAGGTGCCACACCTCCCCATATAACCAATCAATGCATTCTGAGCTCTATATAAGAGTTTGTCTTAGAGAGACACATTTTTTCTCCAAAGGTCCTGATGACACAAAGGTCTACACAGTAAAAGGGCAAAAATTTGCAGTAGAAAAATCAAAAGGATTAAAGGATATCTTTGAAAAATGCAGCTGCTGCAAGGTACCAAAAAAGGAATTCTGCATATTTTTCTTGCTATCTAGGTGTGAAGATATTGAATTCATTCCACTTTTTTTTCAGATTGAGGAGAACTGCTATCATGGCACCTATTTTACTGAACAGCATGGGAAATGAACACAGCAATTACATTCAGTAAGAAAACTGTATTTTACTCAAACCATACGTCTTTAAAAGATCAATGAATATGCAATAAGTTAAAGTTAATAAGATCGGATAAAATAAGGGTTTAAGTCGCTGGACATGTCAGGTTGATGTTTGAGTAGTGTTCTTATGTCGTGGGAGATACTGGGTTCAGTTCAGTTCTCATGTCAGGATGCTGAGAAAATGAGATTGAAGTTACTTTAATGACTTTTTAATGAATGAAATTAATAATTAATAAAAAGTTTCTAAAGCTGAGAAAACATTCTCTAAAGTCATTTTTCTTTAGCTGCATTGCTGCCTTTTGAGTAGCACACTAGTCCGCATCAATAACAGATGTGATGTGTCACAGACAGGTGGAGTATGTGAAGAACCCTCATCTGGACAGCATGGAAGAGGACATCTTGTACCACTTCAACCTGGGCACCAAGACCCATGACCTGCCCCAGATGTTTGGGGATGTTAAGGTTTGTAAGTCCTGACCAGACAAGAGCTAGACAGCAGATTTAAGGTTACATCAAATTTGATTACACTTTAAGCAAGATCTATAAGAATGTGTGGAGCACAGGTTCTCAATTCTGGTTCTGGCCGCTCTTCAAATGTTGTATGTCTTGCTTATCTGACACACCAGATTCAGATCAACAGCTTCATGAACTGAGCTGCGTTCTGATTGACATGTTCACTACACCATATTCCCTGAGCACAGTGTAAATAAACATAATTTGGTTATGTTAGATGTGTACTTTACACAGGACCAGAATTAAGAGCCACTGGTATAAAGGATAATTGATAAAGATCAGGATGTTATAAATGTGTGTGTATGTGTGTGTGTGTGTGTGTGTGTGTGTATGTACAGGAGAACATACTCAAACTCTTGTATCCTCTCAAAGGGGATTATTTTGCAAAGTAATAAATAAGAAACGTTAATTTGAGCTAGAATAATTTTTTTAAGGACAGCTATGTCAGAAATAAGATGCCTGAGATTAGTCAGTTACACAGTTCAGTGCATGGGAGCTAAAAAATAATTGACGAAGGGCATAAAATGTGCACACCAAGAAAATTGGCATGCAAGGACAAGACCCGACACTGAACACTGCATACATGCAGAGCTATATACATATGCAACATGTGCATATTTATACTAATAACAAAAAAAGACTAGTCAGGCTAACATGACACAGGTGAAATCAGAGAATGGTGTGTTATAGATAGTTTGATCTAAAAAAAAAAAAAACTTTTGTGGGGAAAGTGATTCCTTTTGCTACAACTGTCTTTCTGTAGTTTGTTTGTGTTGGCGGAAGTTCCAATCGGATGAGATCTTTTGCCCAGTTTATCCATGAGCAGCTGAATCTGCCCGGCAACATGGCAGACATCAGAGATATCTGTGAGGGAACGGACCGCTATTCCATGTTTAAAGTGGGACCTGTGCTGTCCATTAGCGTGAGTATCTCAAATATGGATTAGACTTGTGTTTAAATTAGAGTTTATTCATCATACATGCCTGTAAATTGATTTGAACTGTATGTATGAAGATCATGTGATGTGGGGGTATGTAATATTTGCACTGAATATGAATACCGAGTCAGCAATATTGCTAATAGTGCTAAAAGTGCTAATAAACAATGAGGTGGGAAAAATGATTAGAGGTGTTTAAGACAAGCTGTAAGTTATGCTTTGACTTTTATGGATTTGAAATCCCTTAACCCTACAAACTACATTCATCACATAATGCAACTTTTGTGCCATAGCCCACAGACATGAATAATGCTTTAAATCATGCAACTTGTTGAGAATAGCTGTATTGTTACTTTTCTAAGGGGCTGGACATTTTCTTGGCAGACTATTTTAACTTGGACCAATAAGCAACTACCTACATCTTTGCAGATATAGGCAAAGACCACTTTTCTACAGAAAAATGAAGAGAAAATAAACATCTGGTTACTAGTATAATTATGTCAGCCCTGTGTTCCTGTGTCTTGTGTTTGCTCCCCATTACCCAGTTCCTCCCTGGGTTTATTATGTACATTGATGTCAGGTGTTCCTCGTTTAGTTCCCAGTATTTAAGCCCTGTGTTTTCCTGTGTCCTGCATCCAGTGTTAAACGTATATATTCCCCTGTGCTACGTGTTTGTGTTCCTGCCCGTGTAAGTCTTTATTTGGATAATAAAGAGTGTTCCTTGTGTTAATCTCCGTCATCTCTCCTCTCTCCTCGTTCCTACACAGTAGGCGGACTGTGACAAATTACTGTAGTTCAACCACTAATCAGATTTTTTTGTGGAGCACATTCCTCTGTAAACCACTTTTTTTATATATTGGTAATGATATCTTTATATGCATCTGTTTGTGTGGATAGAACTGGTGGTCAGACTAATATATGCATAGGCTATATATTTACATTATTAAATTATTTGATGAAACAATATTATTGGCTGAATCATGTCTTACATCATATAATTTAATCTGTAGTGTACTTTTTTCACTAGCATCATAATTTATGTATTTTTCGATGTCTCTGACAGCATGGAATGGGCGTTCCCTCCATCTCCATCATGTTGCATGAGCTCATTAAATTGCTCTATCATGCTCGTTGTCGTGATGTCATCATCTTTCGCATTGGCACATCAGGCGGAGTTGGTGAGCACTTCCTGCTTTATTGTATGATTGAATTATGAAGTGCAAATACATCACCCAAGTGATTTTAACTTTAATGGCAATTGTGGAGACTCAAACATTAATCAGCCAATAATTCATACTCTGAAGCATTATATATCAGACCTTAATACTGCTGGATGGCGGGGGGCATGAAGTGTATGGGTTTGCTAACCTATACACAAGAAAAAAAATTGCCTTTTCTTTGAACACACAGGTCTGTCTGCAGGCACTGTAGTGATCACAGATAAAGCTGTAGACTCGTTCTTCAGGCCACAGTTTGAGCAGGTGGTTTTGGGAAAGGTAATCGTCAGAAGCACAGAGCTAGACGAGGATGTGGCCCAAGAGCTGCTGCAGTATTCCTCAGAGCTTCCAGATATTCCCACTGTTATTGGAAACACAATGTGCACCCATGACTTCTATGAAGGTAAAGTAACTGTTTTTGGGTTTTTTTTTGTTTTGTCTTGTTTTTTTCATACTGGGTTTGGTCATACGAAACATGACAGAGGCATTCCTGCAGCTCAAACAGTAGAGCGTGTCACTAGTGATGTGAGTGTCATGGGTTTGATTCCCAGTTAATGCATAAACTGGTCAAATGTGTACCTTGAATGCAAAGTAAGTCAATTTGGGGGAAAATGTGTCAAATGCATAAATGTTAAAATTTGTTTATAAAACAGATAGATGTGGTCCTAGATGTTGATTGGTCAATGAGGTGCTCCGGTTGTGTTAAAATATATAATATAGTATAGCTGCATGTGCTACATAGTATAAACTATATAACTAGTATTGCCATGCAATCTGTTCAACACCTATTGTAAAAGGCCAACTATTAAACTTAGCTGACATGTCAGACTTGCATAGCTTTAACTCTGACTGTTAGGGCCTCTTACATCTTATTAATCACAAGCATTCAAAAACAGACATCCTTTTGAAGACTGCACAATGAAAAGTTATTTATTTCCATCATCACTTCTTTTTCCTGTTGTAGGTCAAGGGCGACTGGATGGAGCACTGTGCTCATTTTCCACTGAAGAAAAATGGGAATATCTGAGAAAAGCCAGCGAGGCAGGCGTCAGGAACATTGAGATGGAATCCACTGTCTTTGCTGCCATGTGTCGTGTCTGCAATCTTAAAGGTAGTTAAGACATTTACAATGTTTGTTTTCCTCATCACCACTATAACAGTACCAGAGGAAGCAGCTTTGCTTTATGGAAGAAAAAAATGATAACAGAATTTTGATCTTCTGTGAGTTAACTCTTTAAGCATGTGTATATATACAGTACTGCTTTATAAGCCTCATACCTCCTTCAAGCAGCATGTAATTACCTCAAACGTCATACTTAATTATCATGTCATTGACCACTTAGTGGTGGCATCGGTTTATTAATCTTTATTTTTTTTTGCAGCTGCAGTGGTGTGTGTGACTCTGCTAAACCGGTTTGAGGGGGATCAGATTTCTACACCTCATGATGTTCTCCTGGAATATCAGCAGCGACCGCAGTGCCTTGTGGCTCATTTCATCAAGAAGCGCCTCGCACTTATCTCATAAATCCTGTAATGAACATCTACAGTGTACATAATACTGTTCATAGTGTGTTTGTGTTATTTAATGGTGACATTCACATTCCTAAACCATCCTCAGCTGACTTCCTTAAATATCATCTCTAATGAACACCTCACTTTACTAGTTACTAATACTAGTACTAAAATATTTATTTTAACTTGTAAATCAACAGTATGACTTAAATTATATGTATGGTGAGTTTTCACACTGGCCTTTTACACTGTACCTTAAAAATATTATAACAAATAATTTTTTTTATTTTTATCCTAAGCAGTTTTGCAAAAAGCTTTTTGTAGTAACATATTGATGAGGATACCTTTGGTGTTTAAGTAGAAATAAACGAATCTAAATAAAGGTATATGTTAAGTTTATGAAACGAGTCGTGTGGGTTTGTACTTTAACACTTGCTACTAGTTATACAGCATAACAAACTCAAAGATTATTTTGGAAATGCTGGATTCTGTGTCTCAAGAGGTTTCTGATGGCTTAGAACATTGTTATAAAAAGCTGCATGAGGTTTATGAACTGCAGAACAGTGTTGTGGGTCATGGTCTCACTTCTTGCCACAAAATAGTTTTTAACGTATCTAAAATGAGGCCTGTCAATTACACGGTCAAAAACCACTAAAGCACTTTCCTGTCAGCCATCTACTGTCCTATAAAAAAAAGCCCAAAATATAAACCCAAAATGGTTATCTCTTTTCCATAAGCATGCTGGTCATATCATGAGGAATTAAATATTCCTTGATCTTCTGAGATGAAGACTGACATATCAATCAATCCTCCAAAAATTAAATAAAGCATTCAAGGCAATACTGTTAAAAAAATATGTAGACTAATATGTAGACCGTAGACCTCAGGAGGACAAAGCATGGCTCATTTATGTGAAAAGAAGTTTACATTCATATAATTATTGGTCAGGATCTGAAGGCAGCGGACTCCATGTCTCGTCTGGGTGGCTTTGCTTTAGAGGTTGGATCTCAGATAGAATCTGTCTTGCGCTTGTTCAATACGCAAGCAACAATCAGGGAAGTAAAGTAAATGGTTTCCTATAATAGTTCAATGTTTTCTAGACTGTAATTCTGTAACCAGAGTAGCTGTTGACAGGTTGATATGCTTTTACATGAACAAGGTTAAAGTCAGTAACTTATCTCCGTTTTATGTTTATTTACAGGATGTGCTGTTGAATCTACATGTTATGAAGCAAAAGTCTGAAAAAAAAGCTGTTTCACTGTTTGGCCTTGGCTAGTGACGGTTAATGTCAGAGCTCCAAAATGTCATCACAGGTTAACCATTATTATTATTGGCAGAAACACAATGGTCCATGTACATGAGCAGGCAGTCAGAAGACTAAGAATCAGTCCTTTCAAATCATGAATTTGAAATCGAACTGGCTGCTCCCCTCAGGATGTTACCTGAATTAAACTAAAATGACTGGAAGAGAACATTTAAATTATGATGTACAGAATTTCAACACAGTCACAGAGGATTTGATCAGTCCAACAGGTTTTGCAGCAAAATAATTACATTATTAATTCTTAATATGATTAATAATACATTTGTTTCCAACTGATAAGACATAAACATCAGTAGTGGAATTATTTAATAAATTGATATTTTATTTTGATAAAAAAAAAAAATGTTTGCCCCTTTTAGACTAACTGCATGTTTTCTTAAAAAAAAAAAAAAAAAAAACCTAACACTTGCTTCTTGCCTCTAATCTTTTTGTATTCTATCTTTGTTAATTGTATAATAAATAAAAAGAAAACAAAAAAAGCAAAAAAAAGCCTCTAAGACTAGCTTGCCCTATTCTATCTGTTTTCTTTTTATTTATTATATGATTTAACGAAAAAAAAAAAAAAAGTACTGTCGTGTTTCGCTAGCAAGAAGTCAACGAGGTTCAAAGGCAGAAGACGAGTGTTTGGGGCGGTCCTTATATCTGGGTAGGGTGCATAGGACCAATCACCATCTCCAGCTGGTTAACAGAGGCCACATCCATCTAGAACACAAACATGTCTATACACACGAGCAGAGAGATCAAATACATACCAAAAAAAATAAATAAATTCACAGATGCATAGACTAGAGGTCATAACACCCCCACCCATAAAATAAAACCTACAATGTTTTACTGGTTGACACGGGACAGTGAGTCAGCAAGAACATTTTCAATACCTTTTTTGTGACATATTTTCAAGTTGTAACCTTGACAGATCAGAGACCATCGCATTAAACGATGATTGGCATTAGACATTTGTTGAAGAAAGGTAGGAGGGTTATGATCAGTGAAAACATTAATAGGCTGTACACTTGAACCAATACACACTTCAAAGTGTTGCAAGGCGAGGATTAATGCAAGGGCTTCTTTTTCTATAGTACTGTAGTTCAGTTGATGTTTGAGGAACTTTTTCGAAAAGAAACTGATTGGATGATTCAAACAATCTTCTCCGGTCTGCAATAAAACAGCACCGAGGCCTGTACCACTAGCATCAACTTCTAACAGAAACGGTTTTCCAAAATGAGGTGCAACCAGTACGGGGGCACTACAGAGCCGAGTTTTCAGAGCTTCAAAAGCAGAATGACATTCAGGAGTCCACTTAAAAGAAACAGCTTTACGGACGAGCCCCCAATTTTTGTTACGACCTCTAGGAGTTAGCCGTAACAGAAAAAGAGATGAGTTCACACCAGAGAGATACCAAATAAACAATTGTATTTTCGTTTAACGGAAGTATCTTCAGGGGCAGACAAGGCCAAAACAATAAACAAAACAGACTTTTCTTTGACAACTAAATAACCTCAAACAGAAATAAAGAAAACAAAATACAGGCCAACTTCCCTACCTCCCTCAACCATAAACAAAGTGAAAAAAAGATACACAAATAAAATGGCGTCTAACCCCCTACATCCCTTAATTTGGCAAACTAGTATTTACAAGAATATTTACAAAGTTATTTACAAAGTTTCAGGGTGTAGCGGTGTACACAAAGCAGAATCAGAACCCAAATCGTAGTCAAGACAGGCAATGTTCAGATAAACATGGGTTTTAGAATTTGATCTTACAATAACAAACACTAAATGGATTCAATCCACTCAGAATATCTCTCTCTCCGGTACGACACTCTTTCACAACAAAACAACAACGGCGATACAAATAATAGCAGGAAACAGTCAATCAGACCGCTAGCGAAATACAACGGTACAAAGTCAACGAGGCTCAAAGGCAGAAGATGAGTGTTTGGGGCGGTCCTTATATCTGGGTAGGGTGCATAG
>NW_015506554.1:9806-33783 GCF_001515645.1 Sinocyclocheilus grahami
GACAACGGCGATACAAATAATAGCAGGAAACAGTCAATCAGACCGCTAGCGAAACACAACGGTACAAAGTCAACGAGGCTCAAAGGCAGAAGATGAGTGTTTGGGGCGGTCCTTATATCTGGGTAGGGTGCATAGTAGGACCAATCACCATCTCCAGCTGGTTAACAGAGGCCACACCCATCTAGAACACAAACATGTCTACACACACGAGCAGAGAGATCAAATACATACAAAAAAAAAAGAGTTCACAGATGCATAGACTATCTTAAGGTCATAACATACGTGTACTGCGTTAGGCTAACTGAGACTTGTTATAGCACTTGTATATCATTGCTCTTTTGTTGATTTTGATTGCTTCCATTGTCCTCATTTGTAAGTCGCTTTGGATAAAAGTGTCTGCTAAATGACTAAATATAAATGATATTTAAAATAAGACTTCAATTAAGGTGGGAAGTGGATCAATCTGTAATTGAGAATTATTAATGAATTAAATACTACATATTCTAAAGATATATATAATCTTGACACTGCATTTTTTTTTTTTTTTTAAATGGAAGTGTTTTAGTTAAACCCCTTACCCATCTTATTAATCTTTCTATCAGAACTGGGCAGTTCCCTGATAGTTGGAAAAACAACTATCTTCTAGTCTTCTCCCGGTTCTTTCTAAAGTGCTTGGAGAAGGTTGTATCAGAACAATTTTTGCGTTCCTTAGAGACTAATAATCTTTTACACCCTTTACAATTTGGTTTTAGACATAACCATTCTACAGAAACTGCTACTTGCTTATTATTAGAAAATATTAAGCGGTCAATCGATAAAGGATTTAAAGTTGGTGCAGTATTCCTGGATCTGAAAAAGGCATTTGATACTGTAAATCATAATATTTTAATGTCAAAAATAACAAAGTATAATATATCAAAACAGTCTCTGTTATGGTTTGATTCATATTTAAAAAATTGTGAACAAAGTGTTGTCATTAATAACTTTAAGTCAGTTCCTCATATTATTAATATAGGAATTCCTCAGGGAACAATTTTGGGTCCGATTCTTTTTAGCATTTATATTAATGATCTTCCAGAAGTGTGTCCTGATGCGAGTCTTCAAATGTATGCTGATGACACGGTTATCTACGTATTTGGTAGGAACTGTATGGAAACTGAAGAAAAGTTAACAAGAAATTTAGAGAAAGTGTCAGCTTGGCTTGATGACTCTTTTTTAACTTTAAATACTAAAAAGACAAAGTCCATATGCTTTTCAATAAGAAAATTACCGGTAACAGAATCATTAAACATTAGAATTAAAGATGAGATTATAGAACAAGTATTGAAAAGTACTTTCGAAAAGTATAAGTATAGAAAAATATCTTGGTATGATTTTAGATTCTTAGTAAAATTTTAAAAGTCATGTTAAAAAGTTGCGTAAAACGATTAAAGCAAATCTTACTAGCTTTAGAATAATAAGACATTGTTTAACATATGATCATGCTTTTTTGTTTTTAAATTCAATGATATTATCACGCATGGCATATGGATTAGCTATTTGGTCTCAGACAAATGAATCCATAACTAACCAGGGTCTGACAATGATGGTATCTTATTTGCTTTCTATCTAAAATGTTCAAAGCTCTATTGTAAAGACATTTAACCTAAGTAAATACAAGATTTTGAGCTTTGCTCACTTTGTCTTTTTTCATTATGTAAAGTTTGTGTTTAAATGGTCTTGCTCCTATGCCCTTATGTAAATTTTTCGAAAGATTGCAGGGAAGCAGTAGATCCACTAGAGCGGCTTCTAGTGGAAACTGAAAAGTTATACATTGTAAAACATCATTTCCTCAGACTGTTCTCTCAGTGAAAGGTGTAACATTTTGGAATTCATTGCCTGACTATTTAAAATCTACACTAAATTATAATCATTTTAAGAAAGCCACGAAATCTTGGTTGATACATCAACAAACCTGTAGTCATGTTTAGTGTACTTATATTATACATTTGTGTACTACTTGTTTATTGTAATTGTAATTTATAAAAGCCCTCCTAGGGACAATTGTTGCAAATTAGCTTTGGCTACAAGCACTATGGTACCTGCATGGGATGATTGTTTTTTCATTTTCATCTATGTTTATTGTATCGGTCCCTAACAAAAAAAACATTTTAAAAAAACATTGTTTTAAGTGCTCCTATGCCATAGTCCACCATTGCTCCATAAAACTAATTAAATCCTAGGTCATCAACCCTGCTCTTGGGGACCCATTGTCTCACAAATTTTATTTCCAAGCTACTTTATCATACCTGGCCTGTGATTTTCAGTGGTGTAATGTAACAAAGTAATAATACTTCATTACAGTATTTAAGTATTTTTTGCGAGTATCTGTACTTTACTTGAGTTTTTATATTTCAGCCAACTTTTACTTTTACTCCACTACATTTCCGAATTAAAATGTATACTTTTACTTTGATACATTTCCCCGAAGCATATTCATTACTTACTACAAAATAGTCAGAAGTCAGAAGAACACAGACTGCAGGGAAGCAGGTTTGACGAATCAGTGGTCTGGCGTCTGCAAGCTAGAATCCTAAAAACACCTTTGCTCATGTGCAAACAAGTGCGCGCACAAACACGGATGATTCATTTTCCACTCCAGTTGAGTCTGGGGTGTGCGATACAGCATTGTCTGCGATAATGTGGTAAGTGTTGTTGTAATGATGTGCGATCTGACATTATCAAGTAGGCTATATCACCAAATCACACACAGAGTACACGCACGTTGATTTATTTGTCTAATAAAACTAAAAATTCAAGGCATTCTAAATTGTAGACGGCAAAAATGCTTCTGTATGCTTTTTATATTTATATAATTTAATATAGTTCATCTATATCACGCAAAGAGTACTATTTTTCTGCAGATATCAGCATAACACATTTAATAATTTTAAAGTTCAGTAAAGCAATAAGTGACTTACATTTTAGACATAATATTGCTTGTTTTTGCTCAATTTTGCTAACGAATATAGTTCCAAACAAAGATCACAGCACTGTTTTGCGTCTCTGAGCAATGGTATTTACTTATTGAATGAATCAGCTTTTTGAACGAATCGGTTGATAAAAATGAATCCATGATTCACTCATTAACACAGTCAAATGCTTTGTTTCTGAATGAATCAGTTGTTTGAATGAATCAGTTGAATCTCAATGACTCACTGAATAGCAGTCACTTCCTGCCACCTACTGGCGGTTTTAATTTCACATTTCTACTATTTTTTTTTCATGTTTTAAATAATTTCAAATATCAGTATTCAACATTTTATGTTAAAAACAAAACATTATTTATGCATCTGTAACTGCAGTTTAAATACATCCATGTCCCCTCTGAGATACATTAAACTGTAGGCTAAATGCCATTTCAGATGCAGAGTCCAGAAATTATTTCTTATGTTGGAATGAAAGACACTAAGTACCAGATGAAGTGCTTTTTATTCTTACCCAAAAATGCAAAATGGAAGAAAGAGTTAAAACTGAACACAATCTTGCTACTCAAGCTGTGCTTTAACATTTAAATATATATATATAATTTGCTTCTTTTCCATTTTGCATTTACTTGTACTTTTACTTTCAATACTTAAGTACGAAAAGTATTTTTTAAATCTTAAACGTACTTAAGTACAATAAATATCACATACTTTAAGACTTTTACTCAAGTAATATTCTGAACGTCACCGTTTCATCTTCAACTTCTACCAAATTCATTTTCTGGTAAGATATCTGTACTTTTACTTGAGTATGGCTTTCAGGTACTTTATACACCACTGGTGAATTTTCAAGTGGTTCATTTGTGTTTGATTAGGGTTTTAGCTAAACCAGGGGTAGGCAAGTTCGGTCCTAGAGAGCCGCAGTCCTGCAGAGTTCAGCTCCAACCCTAAAAACAAACCTCACCTGCCTATAGCCTTAGTAATCCTGAAGACATTGATTAGCTTGTTCAGGTGTGTTTGATTAGGGTTGGAGCTGAACTCTGCAGGATTCTCTAGGACCGAACTTGCCTACCCCTGGGCTAAACTGTGCAGGACAGCGGATCTTAAAGGTGCTGTATGTAGGATTCACAAAACAAAACAGAGACCGACATTCCAGCCCGGAACGTACATTTTCAAAGGAGAATAACTGATTGTAACATTGATTGATTGAAGTATGTTAACTTAGCATGTCTCTTAAATATCTGCAAAAATATTATGGTATTTTCATGCTTTAGTAGAGTCAAAATCTTACATACAGCACCTTTAAGGAACAGGGTTGAAGACCTAATATAATGAAAGATGTATGAAATACAAATTACAGATGACATTTGAAATACAATTAGGAATTCTCACTCACTGGTTCAAATGTTGTGCTCAGTGTTGACTTCACAAAAGGCTTCATGTGTGTTTATGTGTTGTGAGGTGAATGTGTGAGTATGTGCTGTGTGTGTGCTGTGTACATGTGCTGCTACCTGTTTATCAGTGTATGTAGTTATCTAGCTGGTACAGTGGTCTTTGTAATGTAAACACTTCTTCAGGCTGTTGACGTACTCTCCACACCACTGTGTTTCCCATCATCCTCTCTGGGTTGGTCTCAGCTACTTTACAGACCTGTAAAGCAAACAAAACAAGCACAAATTGTTTTTAATGCTTTAAATTATGCTATACCCTTGACCTGAGCCCTGATTCAGATCATCAGGTGGAATTCAGAGAGTCTAGGCAATTATTTGCACACTGTAAAAAGTTAACCTGTGCAGTTGTTGCTTTAAGGAGGTATTTCTATCTGATACCACATACAATTCTAGTTTTGTTGTTGTAACTTAGTTCAATCAAGATTGTGTAACACAAAACAAGAGAATGTTATTTCAACTTAAATTCATTATGTTCACCCAACATACAACATAAAATAAAACTCAGAAAAAACATGCACACCTGCTCCATGCTTATTAGTGAAGTTTGGCTCAATAAGAAATTATGATTTGAAGTTATTAAATATTTTAAATTGCAGCAAAGTGAAAATCACAATTTTCACAGCACTACTCTTCAGCACAATGGTAACCACTATAAAAACCACAGTTTACTATTTGTAAAAAAAAAAAAAAAGAAATAGAGGAGCACGTGAATGCAGTAATTACACTTGCTCTGATGGCACCAGGTAGCCTTCCATTAACTAAGCTAAACATGCTTAAATTAAAATGCCTAAAGCTAAACCTCCCTTGTATTCACATTTCTAAACCGGTTGTCCAAAAAAAGAGAACATTATAACCTTTTTACTCCACAACACCAGTCAAATGCTTCCTTTTGTGATCTGATGAGGCTTCTTGTCACAGAATGAGGCAGAAAATATGTTCCATAGGCAACATTAAAAAGAATACATTGATTAGCAATAGATTATAAATTAGGGTGACCCATACGTCCTCTTTTCCCCGGACATGTCCTCTTTTTGGACCTACAAAAATGCATCCGGCCAGGATTTCTTAATTGCCCAAAATGTCCGGGATTCGGTCGTTTTCTTTATCCCGCTGAATCTCTGACCATTGCTGCCTGCTCCCGCAACGTGTTTCGCTCCTGCGATTTTCGTGTCCACTCCTTTAAACATTGTAATATTGTATATAGTTTTGCCGCATCAGGGAGCCGCTCTCAGGATGTGGTGTATTTAAATATTTTTGAATGAGCGTTTGCGCTGTTTACTTTCACTTTCGATTTTGCGATCACATGCACTCTGTGTAAAGGGAGCACATCTTACAAGATCAGATATTTGTCAATGAGCTCAGAATCTGTTTAGCAGCAAATACTCAAGCATGGTCTTGTTGTCAGTCATCTCTCCTTATTCTCGACCTGTGATTAGTCAAAGCTGACTCCGGTAGCTCTTGCTGTATGCAGGGTTGCCAAGTCCATGTTTTTTCCACAGAATTGAGCTAGCTTTAAACTGTTGCCATGGGTTGATTTTCCCAAGTGGGTTAAAGGTTTGAAATATTGCATAAAATTACGTTTAACTGAAATGCTTGTATTGAAACATTTTGCATTCTACCTATGATAAAACTTTCATAGACTTCTACATTAACTGTTCCCTCCTGGTGGAATGACCTGCCCAATCCAAGCAGCTGAGTCCTTAATATTTTCAAGAAACGGCTGAAAACACATCTCTTTGATCTTCATTTGACCCTCTAACATTTGCACTCTCTATTCTATTTCAATTTTAATGGCCAATTTTTTTTTAATAAGTATCGGTTCAGGCACCGTTTAGACACCCGAACCATTTTAAAAGTATCGATTTGGCACCGGTATCGAAAAAAAAAAACGATACCCAACCCTAATTATGACTTCAGCATTCTCCTTAGCCTCAATCCAAAAGTAGAGCATGAGGAAGAAGAGTCTGTTTTCAACCCAGATCCGCTCTCTAGAGTCCGCTCCAGTGTCGGCCCCTGAGTCTGCTCATTTCATCAAGCTCAGTCCTGAAACCACTACAGTCCAAACAAATTCAGAGTCCGTTCCAAGCCAAGAGAGGGCTCCTGTCCCCACGTCCAGCCCAGAGAGGACTCCTGTCCCCACGTCTAGCCCAGAGAGGACTGTTGTTCCCACGTCCAGCCCAGAGAGGGCTCCTGTCCAGCCCAGAGAGAGCTGTTGTTCCCACGTTCAGCCCAGAGAGGGCTCCTGTCCCCACATCCAGCCCAGAGAGGGCTGTTGTTCCCACGTTAAGCCCAGGGAGGGCCTCAAATCCCGAGTCAAACCCAGAGAGGGCTCCTGTCCCCACGTCCAGCCCAGAGAGGGCTGTTGTTCAGCCCAGAGAGGGCTCCAGTCCCCACGTCCAGCCCAAAGAGGGCTGTTGTTCACAATGTACTGCTTACCACCAACTGTGTGCGGTAGAGGTTGTACAGTACTGTGTCATTGTGTTACGCCCCGTCTAGGGGTAAAGGACGCAACATGAAAAGAGAGAGAGGAAGCAGGGATTCTTTTGAGGGTTTTTAATGAAACCAAACCAAACAAAAAAAATATATACAATCATCAAAATAAATAAATGAATAAATAAATAGGAAATTTCCTTCAGGAGTTGACCAGGCCAAAATAATGAACAAAACTTCCTTATTTTAAGACCTCATTCCTAAACCCTAACCAAAATAAAATAAAAAGTACAATATATTAACCTAACTCCCTAACCCAAAACAGAGATCAAAAAGGTTACAATAAACAAAATGGCGTCAAACTCCTTACTTTCTCCCAACCCTATATATTTACAATGATATACAAACTATTTACAAGATCAGGCAAACAGAGTTAAAAGGAGAATCCAAATCCATAACAAGCAATGGGGTCAAAAACCAAACAGTTCCTACTTACAAAATTCGGATCTCTTTCAAAGATCAAACAATCCTCACTCTAAACAATCAAAGTTCAACTAAGAGAACACACAGCCCACAGCCCACAGCCCACAGCCCACAGCCCACAGCCCACAGCCCACAGCCCACAGCCCACAGCCCACAGCCACCACCTCACAGCCCACAGCCCACAGCCCACAGCCCACAGCCCACAGCCCACAGCCCACAGCCCACAGCCCACAGCCCACAGCCCACAGCCCACAGCCCACAGCCCACAGCCCACAGCCCACAGCCCACAGCCCACAGCCCACAGCCCACAGCCAACACCTCACTCTCTCCCCCTCTCCTCTACTCTGCTCTGGAGAAAGGAAGTGACATCAGGGCTTTTAAGGTGTGCCTAGTTTTGAAAGCACCATTCCAGATGGGCCAATCATTAGCCTGCAGGAGCCAATCAGCATCATACCTGGACACAAACACTTTCAAAACAAGAGAGACAGAAACGAGAAAATACAAAACAAAGGGTTGTAACACCCCCACACATAAGAATAAACATGGCAACAGGTTCATACTAGGGCTGCACGATAAATCGCATGCGATATTTAATGCTCGTCAGAAAGCCGGTTCTGTAATCAGCGGTAAATCTCCATCACTTTCACATTGAGCAGCATTAACTACACAGAGCCGTTGTTCAATGACGAGCTGTGCAAAAAATCGCGTGAATATGAACGTGGATTTGTGCAGCTTGTCAGTGAACAATGGCTCTGTGTAGTTAATGCTGCTCAATGTGAAAGCACGCACGTGATGGAGATTTACCGCTGATTACAGAACCGGCTTTACTGATAAGATGCGCGTTAAATATCGCATGCACCTGCCCGTGCCGCCCTAGTTTATACGTAACACCGTGACAAAGAATCAGCAATGACATTTACACCTTTCTTGTATCTGATTTGTAAGTTAAAACTTTGACAAATGAGAGCCCATCGCATGAGTCTTTGATTCTTATTGCACATGCGATGAAGAAAAACAAGTGGATGTGAACTTGAACTGATATACACTTCAAATTGTTGTAACGCTAATAAACGCTTTTGTTTGTAACGCTTTTTCTATAGTGCTATAATTTAACTGGTGTCGATTGAATTTCTTTGAGTAAAAGCATTCAGGGTGGTCGATTCCATGATCATCCTCTTGCAGTAGGACAGCACCTGCACCGGTTCCACTGGCATCCACTTTGAGTTTGTACGGTTTGGAGCAGCAAGGACAGAAGAACTACACAACAACGTTTTTAGTGAATCAAAAGCAATTTGACAATTAGAACATCTTTTCGAAGACTTTCAGTGAGAGGCTTAGCTACATCTGAGAAATTTTTACAGAAGTTTCTGTAATAACCGGCCATGCCAAGAAAACGCCGGAGTTCTCTTTTAGATTTAGGAGAGGGGAAATTAATGAATGCACAAATTTTAGATTCCACTGGTCGAACCATTCCATAACCGACCTCCTTACCTAAATAGGTGACCTTGGCATGACAGAAATCACATTTTGTTAAACTGAGGGTGAAATTAGCTTCTTGGAACCTAGAAAATACTTCCTCTAGATTCTTTAAATGACTTTCCCATGTATCAGAGTAACAAACAACGTCATCAAGGTAGGCTTCACAATTTTTCACCTTAAACAGCACCTTACTCATTAATCGCTGGAAAGTGGCAGGAGCATTTATCAGGCCGAAGGCAAGAACCTTGTATTGCAGGAAAACATCTGGAGTAGTAAAAGCGGAGATTTCTGAAGCACGATCAGTGAGTGGCACCTGCCAATACCCTTTTAGTAAGTCTAGCTTTGTCACAAATTTGGCCTGACCAATGCGGGCAACACAATCATCTATTCTAGGGAACGAGTCTGATTTAGTCAACTGATTAACTTTCGGTAATCTGTGCAGAAGCATGACGTTCCATCTGGCTTAGCAACTAAAAGGCATGGGGAACACCAGGGACTTGAACTTGGCACAGCTAAGCCATGCTCAATTAAGTTCGGTGTTTCTTTCTGCATGATCTTACGCTTTACTGGATTGACGCGATAAGCATTTTGCTTAACAGGACGATGAATATCGTGCTCCACACATTTGTTACAGTGGGCACATCAGAAAACAGTGAAGAATACTTCTCAATCAACTGCATAAGTTCCTTTTGAGATGAACTAGATAAGTGAGAGAGTTTCGAACTGATTAGCGCAAGGGTTTCAGAATTTTTCAGAAAAATGTCAGACAAACAGGCACTTCCATTTCATAGATAGATAATCTACACTAGGTGAATAGTCTGAGGAGACTGCACTCACAGATACAATAACAGGAGATGGAACTGTGCATTCAAGCTTAGGACGAGGAACATACAATTTTAGCATGTTAATCCTCTCTTTCCTTTTCCGGTCAGGGGTTTTTACCACATAGCCAGTGTCACTTAACTTTTCCTCAATCACATATGGACCTGCAAATTTAGCTTGGAGAGTTGACCAGGCAAAGGCAGTAACACAAGAACTTCATCACCAGGCTCAAATGAGCGCTGAACAGTGCGTTTATCATATCTGCTTTTCATTTGAGACTGTCAACTTTCTAAGCTCTGCCGTGCCAACTTCCAGACAGAATGCAATCTTTCATGGAAATAACTTCACATGGTCTAACACATTCTGTTTTGTAACTGAGTGAATTTGAGAAAGAAGTTGTTCTTGCAACATCTTTAACGGACCACGAGGAGAATGTCCAAAGATCAACTCAGCTGGGCTGAATCTAAGGGATTCCTGGACAGTATTTCTGACAGAACTTACTGTCTTGAACATGAGAAGGATTGGGATGAAGAGGTTCCCCTTTTGTTGTTTACTAAGCATAGACTTAAGAGTTTGATGGAACCTCTGTAACGCCCCTTGTGATTGTGGATGATAGGCACTAGATACACAATGTTTGATATTCAATTCTTTCATTACCTTGCGAAACACACGGGACATGAAATTAGATCCTTAATCTGACGCAATTATTTTTGGCATACCAAAAGTTGTGCAGAACTTAACGATGGACTTCACAATTGTAGGAGATTTCAAGGTGCGTGTAACAGAACACATTAACGTTAACAGATACGAATGGCCGGACTTATGCTGCGTTCAAGTACTCCTGGGACGTTCGTACTCACGAGTTGACAAGTCGTAATTACGACGTCAGGTGCATTCAAGTCAGTTTAGTCGGTACAAGATGGCGATGTACCTTCTTTTAATAAATTACAATAAAATACAACAGGGTCTGCATTTTTCGCTTGGATTTCATTAACTAGCTGCGTAACAAGAACATGACCAATTTAAGTTTATAGGACAACTAAACTATCAATTTAAACAAAAATTTACCGTCAACTACAGATGTTGCATCCATCGATTCCACCATGTTTCTCATTGACACGCCACAACTCGGATACTCGGGGCTTAAAGAAAATTGAGTTTCCCACTCGTAATAACGACTTTGTGGTGGTGTTCATGTGCGTTCAACTCGTAAATACAATCTATCCGACATGACTTGAACGCACCATATGTTCTCGGCAAGGGACCAACACAATCTATTACCAGTTTCTCGAAAGGAACAGGCTTTAATGGTGCTGGGGCCACAACCTGGTTAGGCTTTCCAGCAACCTGACAAGGATGACACGATCAACAATACTGAGTCACACTAGCTTTCATGCCAGGCCAGAAAAGTGTCTTAACAGACTGTTATAGGTTTTCTTGATACCTAAATGTCCAGACAATTCATGGTCATGAGCAACACATAGAACATATTCTCAGTAAGAATTAGGCACAACTACCTGGAAAACAGAGTTCCAGTCACATTTTCCTTCAGGACTCCATTTACGCATAAGTACTCCATCATCTAGAAAATAAGCAATAACATGATCACCTAAAACCAACACTGTTTTATCCATCACAGCATTAAAACAAGAAGTCAGTGTACCGTCAGCTTTTTGTGTTTCGATTAGGTGCTTCCTGTCAAAAGAAAAATCAACATTTGGCCCAAAACTAAAATTGTGTCTCTCCACGTCTAAACTAGTCTTCACATCTGACTGATCTGAACACATAAATGAGTCAGAGAGATCAAGTTCTTCTTCAAACTTACGAGCCTGTGCTCGTGTTACAACACAGGAATGAAATACCTTAGGAAACTCCTGAGTCAATAGCCCATAACTTTCTGATTCACATGGTATATCAACTACTCCAGGAAGACAAGACACCTTACTTCCGGCTAAATCATTACCAAGTATGAGAGAAATGCCCTTCAGTGGCAACTGAGATTGTACGGCTATTTTAACTAACCCAGTCACAAGATGAGAATGCAAATATATCTACCATCACACACAAATGGTTCAAAGGTGGGATCAATCGCAAACATAGACTCTGAAGAGGGGGTATGCACAAAAGCAACACTTTTATGTGCGTTCTGTACTTTCCTCTGGTTCTTACGTTGTAACGCAGGACATACAGCAATCAAATGACCCTTCTCACGACAGTAAAAACACTCACGAGAATCAGGACCCTGCTCATCATTCTGGCCAATCACAGTTTTAGGATTGTGATTACGTTCAGTGACACGACGAGAAGAATGTAAAAGAGAAAATACAATTTTGTGTGTAAGCACGAATTCATCTGCAAAGATAGCAGCTTCGGTGAGTGATGTCACTTTTTGCTCATTCAAATGAACTACTATCTTTTCAGACACGCAATTCTTAAACTCCTCTACAAGGATTAACTCCTTAAGTTGCTCAAATGTGCTGATTTTACTTGCTGCACACCACTTCTCAAACAGATTAGTCTTTTCTCGGGCAAATTCAACAAAAGTTTGGGTTTTCATATGCTTTCTAAATTTTGAAATAAGTATCGACTTCACTTTCTCTAAATGCAGGAACTAACGAAATTTGTCTGGAATGCTGCGGGAAGAGGTGATGAAGTAACAGCCTGCACAGGAGTAGCATTTCCCTGCAATCCAGGAGAAGAAGTATGCCGTGTTTGACCAGACTTTTGCTCATTTTCCAGCTCTTTCAGCTGGATGTCTCTTTTCGTCTCAAGCTTCAGAGCTCAGACCTGCAAAAGCTGACTCTGGTACCACTGTCGGGCTAACTCCACATCTAACTCCTTTAGTCAGATTGCTAGCATTTTCTCTTTTGGTGAAGACGGATTATCGGGATCTATGCGTATGTCCTCGTAAGACTTGAGCTCCATTTCTAAAGCTTCTAAGTCATCATAAAACATTGGATTTGTTGCAACACCCGTTACCTCAGTTTCACCAGGTAAGATCCTTTGCTTTACCAACTCCTTGTGCAAGACCTCCTTAAATCTCCCTCTTAAGCGCATTTCGAGGCACGACTATATAAAAAAAATCTGCAATTAACAATAAATCGTCCTTCTGACACTTTTCAAACTGTTCCTCTGTAGGTGCGATCGTACATTTTTCAAGATCAAATTTCAACGTCATAGTAAACCCTAAATTTCCTCCCCCACTAGATGAAAACCACCAGGCAAACACAAGAAAAAACAACTCTGCAAAAGCAGTGAGTACCCAAATATTCAATTTCATTTGGATGGACAAGTGAACGAGCTTCTAATTTCATCCGAACGTACGGATGAGCCCCCAATTCATGTTACGCCCATCTAGGGGTAAAGGAGACAACATGAAAAGAGAGAGAGGAAGCGGGGATTCTTTTGAGAGTTTTTAATGAAACCAAACAAAAAATATATATATATACTATCATCAAAAAATAAATAAGTTTAAATTAAATTTCCTTCAGGAGTTGACCAGGCCAAAATAATAAACAAAACTTCCTTATTTTAAGACCTCTTTCCTAAACCCTAACCAAAATAAAATAAAATAAAAAGTACAATATATTAACCTAACTACCTTACCCAAAACAGAGATCAAAAAGGTTACAATAAACAAAATGGCGTCATAACAAGCAATGGGGTCAAAAACCAAACAGTTCCTACTTACAAAATTCGTATCTCTTTCAAAGATCAAACAATTCTCACTCTAAACAATCAAAGTTCAACTAAGAGAACACACAGCCAAAACCCAACACCTCTCTCCCCCTCTCAGGAGAAGTTAGTAAACTGCCTGGTAAACAACGGGATTGTGGCGATTTTGTTACTGTTTCACCGCTTGTTACACCCACAACAAAAGTTTATATATCGAATGTTCCACCATTTATTGGAAATGAGGATATTGACCGTGCACTAGCTCAGTATGGTAAATGTGCTAGTGCGATTAAAACGATCCCATTAGGATGTAAAAATGAAGCATTGAAACATGTGATGTCTTTTAGGAGACAGGTGTTTATGTTTTTGAATGTGCCAGAATTAGATGTGTCTTTCAGAGTAGTACATGAAGGGAAATCATATATGCTCTATGTTAATACAGGTAGCTTAAAGTGTTTTGAGTGCAGAGATATCGGGCACAAAAAGTTGGCATGCCCGCATAGAGCCCAGGCTAATGAGGAGGCCGCAGGGCCTAGTGGTGTATCTGTAACTAAGGTAAATAATACAACAATGCAGCCTCAGCCTGAAGAGGAGTGTACGGCTCAAAATTATGAATCATGTGAAAGCATAGACGGAAATCAAAACAAAGAAGATAAAACGATGAATATGGTAGAGGAACATGAGGTCTTGGACCATAGTATAGTCACAGTGGCAGAGAAAGTAAGTGAAAGTGTTGCTTGTGAAGTGGTTAGTATGGAAAATACTGAAAGATCAAATGTTGAAAAAATGAGAATTATGGAATGAAGGATGATACATTCGCTGTGTCTCATTTAGAAGGCTGCGTCCTCCGGAGGTCGCATTCGAAGGCTGCATACGTCATCGAGGCTGTCTCATTTCAGAAAAGCAAGTAGGACACTCCGAATGCGACCTTCGAATGCGACCTTCTTTCACAGGATTTCGGAGGATGCATGAGGTGTATCCTTCGCTGCTACAGATAACCCACAATTCTTTGTGTCGCCGTGAACAACCGTTGTTAATTTGAAAAATGCCGGCGCCGGCAGATGTAACGTACACACAAGCGCAGATGTGGCGTTTACAACTTACCTTAATTCGCCTCGGTAAAAATGGATAAACTTTGTTTTTAATATCCTCCTCCTTTTTTTCTCTAATAGATGCCTGCTGTACGTACGCTGCAGCTCCTCAAACATTGAACAAAATATAACAAGTAAAAGCATTTTTTTTTCAAATTACTTTCCAAATTTAGAAATAATTTTCCTTCATTTAAGTAGTGTGAGAGCGCAACGATGCTCTAAATGTGTTGGCATAGCAACGTGATACTTCCGGTTTCCTTCTCCGCCTGTCCTACGAAGGCCGTCTCGTTTAAATCTAGGTTGAGGACACTTCGTATATGCATCCTACAGAGGAAGCGACCTCCAGAGGATTCGACCTCCGGAGGGTGCAGCCTTCTAAATGAGACACAGCAACTGTCTTAGTTATCTAACATGTCTGAGTTTGGGTCACAGAACATAGATGAAACATACTCGGTGCAAGAGATTAATGATTTTTTGGACTTGACGTTTGGAAAAACTGTTGAGGTGAAAGATTTTTTTCCGGATATAGACAAATTCATATGGTCAGTGGTGTCAATGCAGAAATTTGTTAGCTACGAAGCCCTATGTAAAAAGAAGAGGTTTAGATTGAAGAAGATTCTAGCCAAATTACGGAAAGAAAAAAGAAAATGCACAGGGTGAATCTAATACTTTACTTCCTGTATTTGTTTCTATCAATCTTTCTTTATTTCTCTTTCTCTATGGAACTTTTAAAACTAGGTTCCTTTAATATAAATGGGGGCAGAGATAGGAATAAATTAGCCATGATTGCTGAGTTTGTTAAACAATTTGATATCGTTTTTTTGCAAGAAACGCATACAAGTAATGATAATGAGATTCAGTGGGGTATGTGGTGGGAAGGGAAGTATGTTCTTAGCAATGGAACAAATACAAGTGCTGGGGTAGCTATTCTTTTTTCCAAAAAATTGAATGTAAATATTTTATCAGTGGAGGAAATTGTAAAAGGAAGAGCACTTTTAACTAAAGTAGAGTTTGAAGGAATAACATTTGTTTTAATCAATGTATATGCTCCTAATAATGGACATGAGCGTGTGGTTTTTTTTATGGAATTGAGATCAGTCATTCAGAAGGTTGATGATGGTAATTGAGGGTGATTGGAATTGCACAATCAATTTTATAGTTGATAGGAATGGAGAAGAGCCTCATAATCAGTCAAGCATAGAGTTAAAGGTATCAGATAATCAAGTTAGTGGTGCAAGGTTAGACCGTTTTTACTTGGGAAAGATTTGGAATAATAAGGTAATGAATATTTCTATTTTGCCATGTGGGTTTTCAGATCACCATATGATTACTTTTTATTTCAATTTTTAAAAAGTGGTTAAACCTTGCTATTTTTTGCATTTTAATGTCAAATTGTTACAAGACAATAGTTTCTGTGAAAAGTTTAAGTTTTTTTGGGATAAGTGGAAGCTTAAGAAAGACACTTTTGAAAATATTGGTCAATGGTGGGATGACGGTAAATCAAATATCAGGACATTTTGTCAAAACTATACTTCATTTTCTACTGCATTGATGAAAACGACAGTTAAAAGTTTACAAAGAGACATTGCATTTTTGGAAAAAGACATTCTGAATAATAATGGAACTGTGAATAATGAAAGGTTAAACAAGAAAAAAGAAGACCTTGGATCTTTTTTTACAAGAAAAGGTAAAAGGCGCACTTATAAGATCAAGATTTTGAAAATGACAGTAGATTTTTATTCCAGTTTATATAGTGCTCAGAATTGTGACTCTGGAAGTATTGCTGAATTGCTTTGTGATCTGCCTTGAGAGATGAACAAGGAAAATCACTGGATGAACAAATAACTTTGCAAGAGCTCACAGATGCAATGAGACAATTATCTCCTGGAAGATCCCCAGGAGTGGATGGTATACCTGTGGAGTTCTATCAGTTTTTTGGGGAATTATTTGGACAGGATTTTAATGAACTGCTGATGGATTGCATCAAAAGAAAGGCATTGTCCACAAGTTGTTGCAGAGCAGTTCTATCTTTAATTCCTAAAAAAGGAGATTTGGGATTATTAAAAAACTGGAGACCAGTGTCGTTGCTATGTTCAGACTACAAAATAGTTTCAAAGGTGTTAGCAAATAAGACTTAAAAATATATCTACATGTAATAGTTCATAGAGACCAGCCCTATTGTATACCAGATAGATCAATTATGGATAATTTATTTTTATCGCGTGATATGATTGATTTTAATTGAAGTAATAATTTTAATTTAGGGATTATTTCGCTTGATCAAGAAAAAGCTTTTGATCAAGTTGATCATAAGTATCTTTTCACTGTATTGAAACAATTTGGGTTTGGTGAGACTTTTATATCGTATATAAAATTGTTGTATTCTAATGCATTTGTTATGATCAAAGCTAGAGGTGGTTTGAGTGCACCTATAATGATGTCCAGGGGTATCAGGCAAGGATGTCCACTTTCTGGACAGTTATATAGTCTGGTAATTTAACCATTTTTGTGCAGATTAAGGAAGGAACTAACTGGAATTTCAATTCCAGATTTAAAGAGTATATTTAAAGTATCCTTGTCAGCGTATGCTGATGATGTTACCGTGTTTATAAAGGGCCAAGATGATGTGAAAGTTTTAACGAAAATTATTGGGAAATATGAAAAGGCATCCTCAGCCAGAGTGAATTGGGGGAAAAGTGAGGGATACATTATTGGTAAGTGGGAAGATGTAGGACCTCCAAAACTACCATGTGGTTTACAATGGGGCAGAGAAGGGATAAAAGCATTAGGTGTTTTTTTATTAACATTTTAACATTTTCAGACAAGAAACTGGGAGGGATTGCTGGAGAAGGTGTCAGCCCGATTGTCTAAATGGAATTTCTATTACCACAATTGTCGTACAGAGGGCGAGTCTTGGTCACTAACAACTTGGCAGGCTAGACACTGTGGTATAAAATGGCTGTTATGGAGCCTCCAGTTGAGTTGGTTTGTAAAATACAACGGACAATCGTGAATTTTTTTTGGAGTGGGGCACACTGGATCCATGCTGCAGCACTTTATTTACCTGTCCATGAAGGAGGTCAAGGGCTTGTGAATGTGAGAAGTCGGTTGACAGCTTACAGGATACAAGCAGCACAAAGACTTTTATATCACAAAGACTAAGCTTGGGCCCATACTGCAAGACTAATTTTGAAGAACGCAGGTGGACTCGGTTTGGATAAACATTTGTTCATAATGGACTTGGAGAAAGTGAGTTTGTCAGAGATCACTCCCTTCTATAAGTCAGTGTTACAGTCCTGGAAAACAGTTTTTAAAGTGGATCGGATTAGTGACAACACAGGACACTGGGTTCTGGAGGAACCATTATTTTTTAATCCAATGATCCAAACAAGGCTTTTGTCTTCAGCAAGTGTATCTACACTTTTGAAGCGTAATGGGGTTGTAAAAATGAGACACCTCTTGGATGATGATGGGTGGAAGCCGGCTGGTGTCCTTAAAGAAATGACAGGATTGAAATCTGAACGTCTTGTATCAAAACAGATAGAGGAGATTTGGAGTGTCTTACCAAGTGGCCACAGAGAGTACATTAAAAGAGGTCGGTCGATGGACTTAAGAGACACAGAAAAGGAATTTCGAAAAATCAAAGTGTCTCCAGTTATACTTGAGGAGAGCGTGGAAGTAAATATGGACTCATTATTCTGTCTTTTAAAACACCTCAGCTGAACTATTTTGAATCAACATTAAAGAAAGCAATTTATGACTCTTCAGTAAAAGTTATACATCAACATTTTCTCAAGAGAATAAAAGTTTCAAAGTGGCCAAGATTGTTAGGATCAGATTTCCTTGTGAGGGACAGGTGGAGAGCCCTGTAAAAGCCTCCCATAGAGAAGAGAACAGCAGATCTACAGTGGAGGATTATTCACGGGGCAATAGCTACAGACAGACATGTGGCGCACCTGAATTCAGCAGTGGGTGGTGAATGTAGATTTTGTGGAAAACAAGAAGACTTAGAACATTTGTTTTTAAAATGTGGAAGATTACATGATCTTTTTAATTCTCTTAAGGATTTGTTTAAAAAATTTGATGAGCAATTTTCAGATAAAATATTTATTGGGGGCGTTAAGTATAGGTATTCAGTGAGAAGGATGACATGCTTATTAAATTATTTCTTGGGAACAGCTAAATTAGCGATATGGAAAACGAGAAAGAATAAAGGAAAACAACTTGCAACTATTGATGTGGATATGATGTTTAGAAAGTTAGTAGGTGGAAGAATCAAAATCGAATTTGCCTATTATAAACTTGTTAAAAATTAATTGTTTTTTTGTGATATTTGGTGTTTTAAAGACATCTTATGTGTGGTTTTTGAGGGTCAGTTGTTTTTGAATGTTTAATTATTTATTTTATGAGAATTACTATTATTGTGAATTTGTATGAGAGGTAATTTGTGATAAAATAAAAGTGTTTTAATCCTCCCTCTCTCTCTCTCGCTCTCTCTCTCTCTCTCTCCTCTGCTCTGGAGAAAAGAAGTGACATCAGGGCTTTTAAGGTGTGCCTAGTTTTGAATGCACCATTCCAGATGGGCCAATCATTAGCCTGCAGGAGCCAATCAGCATCATACCTGGACACAAACACTTTCAAAACAAAAGAGAGACAGAAATGAGATAATACAAAACAAAGGGTTGTAACACATTGAAACTATATTTAAACCAGCTAATACAGTCCAAAGTGTGGAAAAAGAAATTCAGATTCTGTTACAGATGTGGGATCCAAAATTTGCAGACGTGCCAAAATCCACAGAGGTAAAACAAGGGTAAACAATGACAGTGTTTTTACAAGATGGAGAAACTGTGTGTTTCTTCACAACGGGTAAGCTACATTTTGAGTTAAAAGTATTCCTAATATGTTGGACCTTTTATTAAAAGTAGCCTACTTTTGTTCAGACATGCCTTCACTTATATAGACCCCTTTGTGATGTTAAGTTGGGGGAGGCATAACGTGCACAGGTTGCTTGAAACATGCTTTATTTTTGAAGTTCCACTAGATGGCACTAGTAGTGCAGAAACTGCCCACCCTACCTTTAACATGTAGGGGTTATCACATGAGAAATCATTTACCTTGACCTGTACAGGCAGGGTTGGGCAAAGATACATCAAAATGTTTTTGATGTAATGAAAAAAATTTTTAAGTGTATCAAAATAAACTACAAAATACAGCAGCCACACCATGTATCAAAATAAACTATTGTATTTTAAAAATACTAAAAAATACTTTTACAAGGGAGCGTGAAATTTCTTAGCAAACCTTCCATCAATTGGCCTATTTGATCTATCCCTTCGCCATTGCACTGACTCAGATGATTAAGTAAACAATGTTTGATAGCAACAGTTTTTCTCTGCCCGAGTCATGCAATAAATCTGACATATGCAATCAGTTAACAGATCAAATATTCACATATCTCTGTGATCTCCCAGATGAAGGTTAGTTTTAAAGTAACCAACAGTTTAATGTTTAACAGTTTGCGAATGACTCATAATTGTATCCTAATTTAGTTACTTGGCGTTTGGTAAGGAAGGGCCTACTTTGCATCAGCAACACTGATTTAATGACAAACAAGTCATTCATAAGAAGACAACTGATGGCACCTGAATTCATAGCAACAAGTTTCTAACTAATTAATCATTTTGTGAATCTATGCTCCGATACTTTCATACTTTCAATGATTTTCAACGATTGTCTCAGAAATCGTCCTTTTCTTTGGAATGCAGGGGAAAAAGGGGAGGTGTCCTGAGGTCATGCCCATGTCAGAGTTGAGTGTCTGCCAAGTTTCTCCTGGACAGAGAGTTCTTAATCTGTCACTTTCTGTTTATCGGATTTAGCAATTTATGCGTTAAACGGTCAGGGGGTCCAAGAGTGTCTGTCGCGGGAATCTTTCCAGATACCAGGTTCTTTGTTCTGTGGTCCATTAGATGGTTTATTGATGCTGAAGCCAGTCACGAAACCTACTGACCTTCTGTAGCTTAAATTAATCCAGATGGGAGGGGGTCAGTTCTTGTTGTCCTAGTATTGTGTCGACATCGGAGGTGGTTTGGTAAATCATTATCTCCGTGTTTTCCTTGTAAGGATAAGCAGAGCGAGACAGGAACTCATTGGAGAAAGGTGGCGCCTGGGCTGACCATGGTTCAGCCTTTACGACTCTCATAGTTGAGAAGAGAGGTTAGTTGTCTGATGGAATGCGGAGATTCCATCGTTCCTTTGTGTGATGTTCGTAAATGCCTTACAGCTACTTCAATTAGGGTACAATATTCAGCAATCAAACATTTATTTATCAATCATTGGACATCTATTTTGAAGTTGAAAACAAACATATTAGCTTTTCAACAATTATTAAATTATCAATATGTTTTGTTATTAAATGAATTGTATTGTACTTCTGTATTTAATTAAATTGAGTGTGTAGCCTGTGGACTACATTGCAGAGGTCTCTTTAGCTACTGATGCCTTTAAGCAAAACAAGTTTTTCAAAAAGTGTAGCATTTAGGCATCGCCGATGGGGCCGGTTGATCAGTCCAGCAAAGGAAATTAAACGCTCTACTGGAGCTGAGGATGGGATGATCATGTTAAACATCACAAAAAAGGTGCTTGGGGATACTGGGGATACTGCTCCAAAGTTGTCAAATCCCTCCTTTTGACAGTCAATTAGCACGTTTCCATGCACACCAGTAAGCTGATAACTCACAAATATCAGCTTATTAAAATAACCAGTTTTCCCCGTTTAAATTCACATCAGTAACCTGACAACGCAAGTTAGCTGCGTTTACATGACTTCATTAATAAATCAGGTTATTTCCCTGTAGTGACGTCAAAATATAATCATTTGCGTATCTGACACCGAGTATTCCATATATTTGTCAGTTGTGATGTTAAATTAAGCTTGCAACATGTCAACTTGCAACATGTCGGGAAACTTACAGCTCATATCCTCTCATGCAGTTATGAATGCAGCATTGTGATTGAACCACTTCTACTTCTGCTGCACGAGATGAGAAAACATTTTTATCATTTTCTGAGTCATGGAAAAGTCTGCTTTTGTGATATATTTCCTTCTTTCTTTACTGCAAGACATTTGCTCAGTCTAAGATGCGCTTAAATCTGCACTAACGATGCGTTCCTGTCACATATCACACATGCGCACTTCAATAAGCCGACAGAAAGCGGGTTATTGCGTTTACATGCAGTGCGAAATCGGAGTAAGAGGCACAAAACTACCTGTTGCGACCGGTTTATGCTTACGCTGTTTATGATCTCGCAAAGGAATGAAACTGACTGCAATTGAGATCTCCTAAAGAATTTTACGAGTATATGCTTATTCTGTGCAATATATACTTTTTTGTGTCAACTCAATTTTTTTTGTCAAATTGTCCTTCAACCTTGTACTGGCGCTTTAAGCTCGAGCTGCTGAGCAGCACAGCAAAAAATAGACTCGACGGCAAAACCTCTGCCGAGCTGTGTATCAGGCATCTTTCGTTAACATTCACGCTGATGTGCGGTGTGGTGTGAAACAGGATTTACAATACTCTGCTATGCTCTTTCACACGCGGTCATATCCGTGTCTCAGAGCGGCGCACAGTAAATGCTGCTGCTCCACGCCAGTTTAGACCATTACACCAATATCGTGGCATTAAAATGTAATGTTGTACAACACTGAAACGCTATATTATTCTTTTTTTCGTGTACAACTGACGAACTTAACAGGCTGAAAGTAGCAAGCTAACGTTAATTGTGGGGCTGCTGCTCGGTATAATAGTTTTCAAGAACATTATGTAAATTGGTAAACTATTTAGCCTAGGCTACTAAAACGAACACAAACTTAACATGAACTGTTCAAAATTATAGCAATTTATGCAAAAAAAATGTATGGAACGCTGGCAGCCTGCAGGTTTCTTACCTTGACCAACTTCTTCCATATGCATAAATTTTCTGTTCTGATCTCAACAAGTCTGGGCAAACTAGCCTATTGAGTAGCACCCATCAGAGGCCGCATTTTTATGATGTCATCATGTAGACTTCTAACAAAGTATTTTACAGTATTTTAAAACTACAAAAATACAAAACACTAAAGTATTTTGATACAAAATACGAAGCCATTTTCACCAACCCTATCAAATACAAATTACAAAATACTATTTTGTATTTGAAATACGTATTTGAAATACATGTATCATAAATACTGCCCATCCCTGTGTACAGGACATATAAGAGGTCTTTGTACCACTGACGATTTTTTTTTCTTGTAAAAAAAATTATTAAAAAGAAACCTTGAAAACAAATTGAAACATTTTTAAAACAGCTGAATGTAACATTTTTGACAAGCCAAACATGTCAGTCTCTAAGTAACATGTATTTTATTTGAGCCACAAAATAAACTACACAAAAAGCATTTAAAACATCTCCAGCACGTTTTTAAGAATGTTTTTTTTTTTGTTTTTGTTTTTTTTAATCTGGCCCCAGTTTCCTGTTTCGAGTTAAAAGCGATGCTGTAAAAATTGTGTATTCTCCCTGCATCACAGAAACTGTTTTCGAATAGGTGTTTGTGGGGATTTTTTTTTATGTTTCAGTGTAAAATGAATGTAAGCTTGGGAGAATGGACTTGTGTCTTTGTGGAGCTCCCTTGAAAGAATGAAATAATTATATTACGAGTACAACTAAATATGAAGGTAAATAACTTAAATGTCTTTACAAGTAAATGTCTTTACAAGTAAATGTCTTTATTTGCTTTGAAAGTTAGTAGTAGTAACTTTATTTATCCCCCTGGGGAAATTTTGTTTCAGTGTCTTGTTTCAAAATGCGGTTTTCACAAACGACAATACAACATAAATTTCACAATAGAAACAATACAATTTAACATCAATTAATCAAGAAGTGCTAATTACTGAATGAGACCTGCTCATTACATAAAAATAAAATAAAAGGAAAAAAACTCTTTCTTTCCTCATTTAAGCACTTCACTGCCTGTGTAATAAAAGATTTTTCCCCTATATTTTTAAAAAACACCGTTATCCTGAATCTTCTACCCGAAGGCAAGAGCTCAAACTCATTATACAGTGGGCGCCTATCATCAGATATAATTTTCATAGCTTTACCAAGACATCTAGTCTGATAAATTTGTTGTAAACCCATCACAGGGATACCAAGTCATTTACTTGCAGTACTTATAATTTTCCTGAACATACTCTTTTGTTCCACCGTAGCATTCCCGAACCAGCAAATAATACAAAAAGTCAGTACACTTTCAATAAAAGAGTTATAAAACACCTTTAACAATGGAGGGCTTACACTAAACGACACCATCTTCCTAAGGAAATCTAGTCTTTGCTGGCCCTTTTTGTTCACAACGTCAGTCCATTTATCCCACCTCAGTTTGTAATCTAAAACAACTCCAAGGTATTTATACTCTTCTACCCTCTGAATCTGGTCCCCTTTAATAATGGTCAAACTGGTTGAGGACTCTTTCCTAAAATCAATACACATTTCTTTAGTTTTTGAAACATTTAACTTGAGATTTGATACATCACACCAA
>NW_015506554.1:34074-36422 GCF_001515645.1 Sinocyclocheilus grahami
CTAGAGAGAAATCTACAGATAATCTTTCGACCAGAACAGATGGCACAATATTATTAAAAGCAGAAGAAAAATCAGCAAAAATAATTTTCACATGATTTTTAGGACCCTCAAGATGTGAATAAACAAAATGTAACAATGTTAAAATAGCATCATGTACTCCCTTATTTGACTGATAAGCAAATTGAAAAGGATCCAGTAAATGCTGTGTTTTTTCCACTATGTACCTTTTAACAAGCCTTTCACAACATTTAAACACAACAGAGGTTAATGCAATTGGTCGATAATCACTAAGCTCTAATGGTTTGTTAATTTTAGGAACAGGTACTATAGTTTAAGTTTTCCATATAATTGGCACTGCATGCTGGTCAAGTGATTTTTGAAACGGTAAAGTAAAAACTGTAGATAATTGCTCAGCACACAATTTTAACACCTGACCGCTGATATTATCTGGGCCGGGGCTCTTATGTATATTACACTTCTGAAACATTTTTCTGACATCAACCTCTTTGATAAGAAATATATTTGCAGATGTCAGAATCATTGATTCATTTTTCTTTCTTTCTTCTCCATTTCCCTCAAAACGGGAGAAAAAAATATTTAACGTATTTGCTAGTTTAAAATCTCCATCTTTTTCATCATTAATAGTCATATTTATGTTTTCCTTTCCTTTCCTCTTATGTGGAACATTTATCATCTTTCTAATTCCTTCCCAGGCCTGTTTAGAGTTTCCCTGTGACATTTTAGCTTCAATTTAATTTAATTGATTAGACTTTCAATAAAACATTTGCAATTGGTTTGTAGATACCCATGGCTTGTTGTTGGGAAATATTTTATGTTTTTGTTGGTATAACTGACTCCACACAAAAATTGATATAATCTGAAACCACAATTGTATGAGTTTCCAGATCTAGACAGTCAAAAGTTTCCCACAAAGTACATTCAAAACAACCCTGAAGGCACATAATACTCTCTTCATTCCAAATCTTAACAGTCTTTAGCTGAGGTTTCTCCCTTTCAAGAATTCTTTGATATTTAGGTCGAAGATTAACAACGTTATGATCAGATCCTCCCAGTGGTGGCAGCGTGGAGGCTGAAAAAGCATCTTTAACGTTGCCATAACACTTGTCCAGTATCTTATTTTTCCTAGTGCAAACGTCCACATACTGATAATAAGTCCTCAAACTGTTTTTTAAAGAACAGTTATTAAAATCTCCTAAAATAAATTTTGGCGCATCAGGAGACATAGAATCCACCCAGCAAGCAATTTTGCATTTAAAAAACTTCTATTAGACGTCTAAATATAGCCTAGACGTCTAGGCTAAATTTGGGCTGTCAGTGAAAATCTAACAGACGTCTAATCATAGCCCATTTATAGACTAGTCATCAATTAGACGGCTATTAAATGACTACATATATACGTCTGTAGCGAATCAGCTCATGGGGAAATATGAATAATTAATCATAACTAGTTATAATTAATTTTAATATTTAGATCCGCTGTAGATATTTAGCTGACCTCTCAGGGTCAACTGTCTGTCAATTCTAAGAATGTTAATTTCCTGGTTAAAGGAAATAACTTTCTTACTGTACAACTCTACACAGAGCTTGTAGCATAAATCTGCATGATTAGGGACTCCAGTTATGGGCAAACAATGAACAACGTCAAGTGTGATACAAGTAAGACTTTATTAACTACATAAACACACAGTTTGTATAGGAAAGGGTTAAAGCTTAACACAGTCAAGAGAAGAGAAATAAGAATATGAAACTATGGTACCATTTGATATTCAGCAGATTTACAGCCTGGAGGAAACATCAGATTCTTAGTTCAAACACACCTTTGTAAAAAGGTGCAAATGATACCTAATGTATCAATTAACAAGACTAAGTTTGAATACTTGCACGTCTCGTCTGTCTGAAAGAAAGGCTTGATGCAGTCCAACGGTTCAAGTTGATCTTTGCTGAAGTTGGTTGATGAAAAAGAACCAGTTTGTGTCAAGAGAATCTTGATGAATGGAAAAGTCAAGGCCGAAGCTTGGCACGTACTTAAGGATATCCTGGAGCATTGTAGCTCACATCTTCTCAGAATTCAAACAAACCACCGACTCTGGGCGGGTCACATGGTGTGATGCCTTTAATGTCTCGGAAGATTCCCGCCTCTCAAAATGGGCTTGTCCAATAAGAAAGGCTGAAATCCCAAGCGGGAGTTTGGAAATACTGGGGAGTTTTATGACCCTTTGTGTGGAAGCATGGTAATTTGCATATGGAACGTGAATCGAAATTACTAAAGATTCTCAGGAACACTAATATATTGCCTATGTACCAACATATAATATACACGCTTGTTT